>NC_057798.1:787786430-788086430 GCF_018294505.1 Triticum aestivum | reverse complement strand
GCTGATTGGGACATTGTAGCATGACTTCTTCACTGGCATGTTGGTGGCGGCAACACCGAGGACCTCTTCTATGGTGGTGCGTACCCGGTCTCAAGTTTAGGGATGAAAATCCTAGGTATGGGTCCTTCTTTTCTGGGTGAAAACCCATGATTGGCCTATGTGGTTCGATCCGGCGATGACAGTGTTCCTGCACGGTTTCCTTGCTGAAGGTGTTGCCGTCGGGAATCTTCTCGTTGTTCGGGCGTTGTCAAAGGCAGTGGTAGTTGTTGATGTTTTGCTGTAGTGGGTTGTCGCCTCGCCTTGAGCCCCATGAGTCATTTTTTTTCTTTTTTCTTTTGGTTGTGTGCAATCTAATTGTGCGGAGTCGGGTATGTACTCATTGTGCTTGTATTCGCTTGTTGCAACATTAAGAGCGTCGTTTGGCGAAAAAGAAAATAGGTTGAGCTGCGAAACATGCTTATTTTCCAAAATAAGCCTTTATTGCACGGGTTTCATTTTTGTGTGTGCAAGTAACAATGCTCTCCTTATGCTTACGTGTGCAAGCAACAATTCTCGGGTGCACGCTACATGCATATGCAATCAACCAACACCAAACAAATCTAAATTTGCATAAGGTGTAAAAAACATCATAAATGGTAAGTCCATCTACGTTCGGTGGATCTATCTTTGATGGATCTGTTCGAATTTTGTTGTTCATCTATGTTTATGTGTTTTCGAGCGTTAATATTTTCTTTTAACATCAGTACAAAGGAAAAACTGCCCCCGCGTCGTCCGCGTGGGCGACTCGGGCGGCGACTGGATCTGCTTTTCCCGCAGCCGTCCCCGTGCGCCCTCCCCTCGCCGCCGCCGGTCGGCGCCGGCGGGCTTGTCCGCGCGGCTGACGGCGGCGGCGGGGCTCCGTCCCCGTGAGGCGTCGTGCAACGTTTGATGAGATGCAGGCACCGGCCAGATCGAGGCTGTGAAGGTGAGTTACTGCAGCGGTGCCGGCGATCCACGCGCGGCTTGATCCAACGAAAGATTGCTGGGGATGGTCAGATCACCACCATAGTGCCTGCTGCTGTCCCTCATGCATGGACGCCATTAAGGGGTGCAGGCAGCGGCTACAGGTTGTGAAGGCGACTTGCTGCAGCGGCGCCGGCGGTCCACACGCGGCTGGATCCAACGGGAAGGCTGGGGGTGGTCAGAACAGCACCATAGTGCCTGCTGCTCCCGCTCATGGACACCATTAAGTGGTGCCATCTCCACTGGTTGCAGCCACTCCCCGGCGCCATCAATCTTCGGCAAGAGCTCGTGAGCAGCTCTCTCTTCCCTAGCATGGAGTGGAGATTCGTCCACACTGGAACAGCCAGCTACTCTGGCGTCCACCATCAGGGGCAGCCCAGCTAGTTGAGGCGGTGGCCTAGCGCAGTTGTCGCGGCCGTCGCCAGTGTCGCCAGCTGGGAGGCGGTGCTTACTTGGGCTCGGGCGCAAGGCAAGGACGACGGAGTTAGTGGCAATGTCTCATGCTGTCGTCTCATGCAGATCAGCTACGGGCTGCCACTTTGTGAGGATGGTGCGGGGCGTCCGAAGTGTCCCAAATTTTGGATTTTGGTAGTGCCACTGTTCTTCATCCCCATCAGACTTCGTCGGGTGGTAACGAGCGGCTTCGTCGTGTCAGGTCAGCTTGCTCATGCCGGCATGACCATCGCTCACCACCAGAACCGTGTGCATATGCAGCTATTGGGATCAAGGCAAGTGGAGGAGACAACATAAGATGACTTCGATTATTGGATGGTACTTCTCGTGTACCCAGTCTCGAGTTCCGGGGTGAGAACCCTAGGTCTGCTGACCTTGATTGGTTATACCTAGTAATGGCGTCGTTTTTTGCATCGTTACCCTGGTGAAGGCATTGCTCGGAGTTTTGCTCGGATTTGATCTTCAGGGTGAAAACCCATGTTCTGACCTTTGGTGGTTGGACCGGTGACGGCGGCGTTTGCGCGTCGCTCTGTTTCTGGAGGCATCGCTTTTGAAGAAACTTTCTCGTAGTTCTTCTGTTGTCAAGAATTGGTTGGCGCCCGATGGTCACTGCTGTGTTTCGTCGATCATTGTGTTTCTTGCTTCAGGGTTTTCTTTTTCTCCATCCGTTTAGGCATAGCTTCGGTCTTGTAAGACTTTGCTTTTTGCCGGCATGATTGTTTGTTTGTGTGTGTGTGTTGCATTGGCTATGTGCATCTTAGTTATGCAGAGGCCGGGTATGTATTCATTATGATTGTATCGCTTGATGCTACACTATGAGTCAATAAAGAGCACTCTTTATCGAAAAATGTTTATGTGTTTTCAGGTTGGTTCCTTTCGATCCAGACTACTCTTCATTAGCGGGGGTTGCTGTTCTGCTGCGCTGGTCATATGGGGCCTTAGCACGATGACTTCCCGATTGTCTACTACAACAAGTTTTGTTCGACTCTGGCGAGGGGCGTCATCGCGCCTTCGGCTCACTTTGGTGCTTGTAATCGTCGCTAGGTGGTATACGAATCTGGATGTATTTTTTATTATTTCTGGTGTTCGTTGTATTGTCATGATTGAAGATAAATAAACCAGAAGTTTTCTCGAAAAAAAAACATCATAACGGGTGAACACATGCAATTATTCACAGACCAGAAAACGTTTGCTCATAGGGCTGGACAAAAAGCTCGAAGCTCGCGAGCATAATGAGCGCTCGATAGTTCAACTCGTTTCGGCTCGTGCTTATTAGTTAATGAACCAAGCCGAACAATGTTTTTTGCTCGTTTAGATTAACGAGTTTAATGAGTGAGGAAACGAGTTTCACGAGCTAACTCGTTTAGCTCGCTAAGTTTCAAAAGTTTGACATAAGACCCCTTAGTTCAAATCAGCCTATTAACACAAGAGTTGCTAGTTAGCCTAGCCTAGGGGCACAACACCCCATCCCATTTTGGCACTTCTCCTAGACCTAGGAGCTAGCCGCGAGGAGACCCTAGAGTCAACCAACAGCAAGCTAGCAGGAACCAAACATCCTTGTTAAATTTATGCCGTTGTGAATTTCTGACGGGGTCATGGTATTCTTCTGTGGTGTTTATTACCTTTACGTCATAGTCTAATTTATTTCGTTGTAAATTTTGTATGGAATCATGGGATTCTCCTATGTTGTTTGTTACTTTAACGAGCACTCGTGACCTCTCATGAGCATAACGAGCCCATAACGAACCGAGCTGAACAAAGTTTTCGCTCGTTAATATTAACAAGCCTAGTGATAATGAGCTTAATGATAACGAGCCGAACGAGCTGAGCAGCTCGTTAATCCAACCCTATTTGCTCATTTTATTTAGAGAGGAGATTTGGACCTCGCAAGGCGCACACATGTATTTGGTGAACCGCGCATCTGCACTGTGACCCGGAATTGGTTTCATACGTCCTACACATCTTCATGTTCGCTTTAAGTTTTGTAAAGCGTAATCTACAGCGGTAGGCGAACCATATGCTCCTGATAGGGTTTTTGTACAAGGGAGGCAGGGATGTGGGTGTAGATGGTGTTTTTGCACAGAGTGAGAACGGGAAAATCTTTTATTTTTATTTCTGCTTGGCATCCCCCCCCCCCCCCCCTGTTTTTGCGAGGGCAAAACTTTGTTACTTTCTAGGTTTTGGATAGTTGTAAAAATGGAGATGGAGTAGAGACCACAGAACCTGGCAACTTTTCTTTCACACTAACATGCATTTGCGGAGTGTTTGTGAAGGGGTAGAGGGTGTAGCAAATCTATTTCTTTGGTTGATGGATGTGATCAGATTGGGGGTTGGGGTGGGGTATTAGGCAATCTGCACCACGGGGCATATATATGGCAACAATAGATCATATGGCATTGCAAGATGCAGACTTTTCGTGACTATTTTTGAGGTGTTTTTCATATAAAAAACTTTGTTGGATACTGGATAGGGGATGGCGGCTACAACCATGATCTAGATGATAAAATGGAGGGGTGGGCGGGCTTGAGCGCGGGGGATTATGGCACTTTTTTCTCAAGATCAGGCCATGGGGAGAGGAGATCAGGCCTCAAGCCCACCCACCCTTCATTTTATCATCTAGATCAGTGTTGAGGGTGGAGAACAAGGTCGAAAGAGGATTATGCTACTGAGGGAAGATTGAAAAACAAAATTGCAGGGAATGACGGAAGAAAAAGGTCGAGGAGCAGGAGTAGGCTATAGGTCGCGCAAAGGGATGCCCTGGCACGAGCAGAACGTTGGTGCGAGGGGTGCCATCTCTAGCAGACCCCGTATAACGCACAAAATTAAAATAACCGCCGGTTTACAGTTTAGCCGGAAAAAGTGACCCAAATAGAACTTGTAAATGACTCCAACCTGTAATTTTTTTGAAGGGGCACGGTAAAAATCTTCCCCAGATCCGCAAAAATGCAGTTTTCGCGTCCGCTTTTACGGTGCTCTGTATCTAGAGAAAACAGTTGACGGAGTCCAACTGCCACGAAAACATCCGCGTCTGCCGTAGCACCTGGACCCAAGATCGATTGGAGGTGGCTCGGGAGGAGCTAGCTAGCTTTTGACCGCTTTCGTGTGATCCGTATTTGGCCGCTGCATATATGGCCGTCCGGCGGCTCTGTATTTGATCGCTTTCGTGCGCTGTCCGTCGGTTTTGTAGGAGACAATGGACAAAGATAAGAGGAAGAAGAAGACGTAGAAACAAAATATGCGGATATTCGGTTTTATAGTTTAAGTTTGAGGGGTCTGTTCGGCCGCAGCTCAAACCGACTCTTAAAACGCGTTTTCCGCGAACTAAAAATCACGTTTTCAGTTCAGCAGATTAAGGGGTCTACTAGAGATGCTCTTAGGCCTGTGTACATACCACCCGTACACGATGCCCTTAGTATTTTTTCTCTCCTTCATTTTAAACTTCGGAAAAGAGTGTGAGCGACATAAATCAAACTCATGACCTCTTTGTTTAGAGAAAAATCGCACTAACCAGGTAGGACATATTAATGCTCGTGCCTATTTATTCTATTTTCCATTTTCTTCTTCTTGAGTTCGCAGAAGTCCCCGATTTCATCGGACTAGCCCATTGTCGAACCGGTCTTTTTCCCACTTTTCTTATTATTTTTTCTGATCATATTTTTCCTTTACATTCTTCTCTTCTTATTTTTCAAAAATGCTCGCACTTTTTTTTCAAAATTTTGAAAAAAATTGCTTCTCAAATTTTTGTTCATAAAATACAAATATTCACATTTTCAAAAAATTGTACAACAGTTTCATAAAACTATTCATGTCTTCTAAAATTGTTCATAGTTTTACAGCATGGTCATTTTCTAAAAAGAGTGAACACAATTTTGAATACAAACATTTTTTGAATTTAAAAAAAAATTGAAACTCTAAAATATTAGCAATTTCAAAATCAAATCAAAAAATATAAAAAAATACACCATTTTTTAGAATTTCGCCCAACATTTTTTATTTGCGTAGAACTTTTTAGAAGCAAGAACATTTTAGAAATTCCGAACAAATTTTGAAAGCTCGAACATTATTTGAACCTCCCCGAATATTTCAAATTTTTGAAACATTGTTTCTTGAACTTGTATGACCAGTTCAAGGCACCATGGCAAGTTGTTTCGGTTATCGACGAGTTTTGCATTTTCTGGAGTTTTATCGATGAAAAAGGATGATAAAGGACCAGATGTGTCACAATGTGCATGCGATGTCAGTTGTTCAAACCTGCCATGGATATATACCATGCGAATGCCCACTTGGTGGCAAAAGTTGGGGTCATTTCAAGGATGTCTAAAAAAACATCATACTCAAAGTAGGGTGTTCGGATAGGCCAGAGGTCTCCATTTGAGAGGTTTTTTCCAACATCCTTTAAATGACATCATTTTTTTTCATGACCTTATATGACCAATGCACCATGCCAAGTTGCTTGGGTTTTCGATAATTTTTGCATTCTGGAGTTTTCCCAGTCAAAAACAGACGATAAATGGCCGGACGGGTCACAATTTGCATACGGTAATGGAAGTCATTAAATCCCGGCATGGATGCCTATCCTGTGCATCCTCACTTGCTTGTAAAAGTTGCGGTCATTTTAAGGCTGTCCAAAAATAGACCATGTGTCTACAGATGGTGTTTTGGGCCAGAAGACTCCGTTTGAGACCATGTTATTTCTCGACAACCTTAGATGACCCAATTTTGTCCGGTGGCTTGTATGATCAATTCAAGGCATAGTGCAATGTTGCTTTGATTTTCAACAAATTTTGCATTTTCTGGAGTTTTTCTCGGTCAAAAGGTTGATAAATAGCCGGATGTGTCGCAACTTTCATACAGTGTCAAAAATCGGTCAAACCTGGAATGGATGGCCACCATAGGCATTTCCAGATGGTTGCAAAAGTTAGGATCATCTCAAGGATGTCCAAAATAAAGCATCTAGATAGGCCAGAAGACTCTGTTTGAGAGCACCTTGTTTCTCGACATTCTTGAAATGGCCCTAATTTTTCCCTGGCCTTAGCCAACTAAAGGTACCATGCCATGTTGTTCGGGTTTTTAACAAGTTTTGCATTTTTCTGGTGTGTTCTCGGTGAAAAAGATTGATAAATGCACATATATATGTGTCACAACGTGCGTACGGTGTCGGAAGTCTTTCAAACTAGGCGTGGATGGCTAACATGGTCATGCCCACCTACTTGCAAAAGTTGTGGCCAATCCCGAGACATTCAAAAAATAATACCGTGTTAAAAAGGAGTGTTCGAGTAGGCCAGAAGGGTTCATTTGGGAGCATATTGTTTCTTGACATCCCTTAATTGGCCTCAATTTTTTCATAGCCTTGTATGACCAATTCAAGGCATCATGTCGAGTTTGTTTGGGTTTTTGATAAGTTTTGCGTTTTCTGGAATTTTCACGGTTAAACAATACCAATGAATGGTTGGACTTGTCGCAACTTGTATACGGTGGCGAAAGTCGTTCACCTGGCATGGATGCCTATCATGGGCATACCCACATGCTTTTTTGACCGAGGAAACTACAGAAAATGCAAAACTTATCTAAAACCGAAGCAACTTGGCATGGTACCTTGAATTATTCATACACGGTCTTGGTAAAAAAATCTATGATCATTTGGCTGATGTCAGAGAAAAATGTGCTCTCCAACAGAGCCTTTTTGCCTACCTGGACTCCCTACGTTAAACGTGGTATTTTTTGGCCTCTTGGAGAAAACTTTTGCCACCAGGTAGGCATGCACATTGTATGCATCCATGCCAGTATGGAACGACTTTCACCACCGTATGCACGTTGCGACACGTCCGGTCATTTATCGGTCTTTTTTCACAGAGAAACTCTTGAAAATGCAACACATGCCGATAGCCAAAACAACTTGGCATGGTGCCTTGGGTTGGTCATACAAGGCTATGAAAAATTTGTTCACAAATTTTAAATTTTTCGGGGAGTTTCAAATAATGTTCTCGCTTTCAAAATTGGTTCGGAATTTTTAAAAGTTTCTGGTTCCTAATATTTTCTAAAAAAATACAAAAATGGTTCAGGAAAATTAAAAAACAATTGGTTTCAATTTTTAGGTATTTTTATTTTTTTAATTCCATAGTGTTTCTAAAAAAATATTCAAAAAATTGAGAAATTTCTCATGTTATGTTCGACCTTTTTAAAAGAGGTTTGTGTTTTGACATTCTGAGCAGTTTTGAAAGCCACGGACATTTTTTTGAAATGTCTGTACAATTTTCTGTAAAAGCGAATATTTGTATATTATGAACAAAATTTGGAGAAGGGACATATTGAAAAGTTTTGCACAAAGTTTTGAAAGGTCAAACATTTTTTGGAAAAAGTTACAAAACAGAAAAACAAAAAAAGGAAAAAGAAATAATTGGAAAAACATCAATTCAGCAATGGGCCAGCCCAGCGAAACTGGGGCCTTCCACAAACTGAAAAAGAAGAAAAGGAAAAAAAGAAGTAAATAGGCAGAAGTGTTAAGATGTCCTGGTTGGTGTGGTTCTCTCTGTACAAAGAGGTTATAAGTTCGACTCACGTCGCCCACACTCTTTGTTGCAGTTTAACAGAAAATCAGGCCCCGGACGTACAGTGTATATGGTAGCCAACCCACCATACATATGAAACTGTGTACTATTTGCCAAAGGTTCATATTGCCCTTTATACATTTATTAGTGGGGGTTTGTACTGGTACTGTCGATATGAGGGTAATCTTTTAGTACATTATTAACTTGTATAGAGAGATTAACCTTAATAGACAGAACAAATTTGAAAGAAAAAAAGAAAAACTTAATAGAGAGATAGACAAATAAACAGATAGTTTGTGTATATGTACCTCGTGTCCCTGAGAACCTCCATGAGCTTGTAGGTGAGCTGCTCTACATTCATCTCGTCGATGCCATTTAGGGGGTCCTCTTTGTTGATGCCTTCCGCGTTATCTGCTTTCTGCTTTACCATCTGCTGAAGCATGCGCTTCAGCAATCCCTTCATATCCCTCATGCCGTCAAATGCCCGGGATACGGACACTTGCGCTTGGCGTTGGAACTCCGTCTCTAGCTGCAGGCACACCTCCCTCGCCAGGGTAGTCTTCCCGATTCCACCGAACCCCACGATGCAGAACACCTTGAGCGTCATGCCACCCTCATTGCCAGTCAGCCCCTTCACCATCTCAGCCAGTTTGTTTGCCTGCTCCGTGATGCCCACATACTGGTTTGCAGCCGGCCGAACGACGGGAGGACCCAGCACTGGCTCCGGCGCCGGCGCGGGGGTGGCTAAGTAGGGAGAGGTAGAGCGGCCCAGCGCCTCGCGGGTGACGCCATAACGCGCGTGGCGCTCGCTGATCACGACAGCACGAGCACGGAGTTCCTTGATCTCATAAGCCAGTCGACGGCGAGAGAGGATCGTCTTGACCATGTGTTTGGGCCAGACGAGAAAGCGGTCTCTTTGCCGTGCCCGGAACCGGGGGATGCGGAGGATGTAGAGCTGAATGCAATCCTCTACATCGTAGGCGAGCTCGCGTACCTGCTTCATCCACTCCCGGACGAAGTGGTCAATGAAGACCTCGTCAGTTTCCGAGTTCATGAGGAGGATGGTGTTCATGGTGGCCAGCTCGTCGCCGAGCTCAGCCACCTGGCCGCCGACGCCTCGGATTTGCCGGTACTCCTCGCCCAGCAGCTTCCCGACGATGGTCACAACCTGAATCGCGCCCTCCATTTTCCCTCTCTTGATTCTCTTGGCTGGGTGGATGGCTGGATCTGTGATGCAGAGTTTTGTGCAGTTGTTCGCAATTTGCAGATGCTTTTATGAAGGCCCCGGAACATAGAAATGGTAGAAGAGACCATTCGTTGGTTGACGATGCATTATATTAAGAAACAACTTGCACCAACAGCAGCCATGGCCAGCTAGACGCACATGATCCACCTAAAATATAGTCCCATTTCGAACGACTCGTGGCATGAGTTGACGTCTCAAAATATGTGGAAAGGCTCGGCACATGAGTTGAAGAGAAGTTATTTAACCCCTTCAATTTGTTCTAAATTTAACTTTACATCTTTGATTTGAATCGGATTACCCATCAACTTATATAAAACCGTTCACGATACTTTGTCTCTCAGTTAACCAGTTTTGTAGTCCTAGACTCCTAGTCACTACTCACTAGTGCGACATCGGACTCTCTCTTTCTCCCCGCCGCCACGTCAGTTATTTTCTTTATTCTCTTTTTTTTAGACGCCGATAACGTCCATACGTGTGGGCGTTAAAGGGTCTAGCCACACACCGTATGTGGTATGAGCAAGAGGCATCCCACACGGGTTGTGTGTGGGCGGACATTAGAATTGCCTACACGTGTGGGCGCGGCTACTTCGTGCCACATGTCCAACAAGTACTACTCATCTTCACCCGCGCGTGTGGCACAAAGCAAAAATGCCCACACGTCCTAACACAGCTACGTTAGTACCCGCGGGATGACGATTTAGTTGCCATCCTGGTTGGCAGATGTAGTTATCCAGGATGGCAAGTATAGTTGTAAAAGCATGATAACTCTATCTGTTTTGATTAACTATAGTTGCCATATCTAATTTATGGTAGTTGCCGTGTGTAATCAAATCGTAGTTGCCGTGTGTGATTAACTATTTGCCACACATGGTCAAACAGTAGTTGTCATGTGTGTTTACCTAGTTGCCACGTGTGTTCCAACCATAGTTGCCATGTATAGTTAATCACAGTTGCCATGCGTGTTTATCTGGTTGCCACGTACGCGCAACTGCAGTTGCCGTCTAGCAAAACAATCACAGTTGCCATGTTTGTTTACCTAGTTGCCACGTTCGCGTAACTGCAGTTGCCATCCACAATGTAGGAGTGTCGCGTGGGCGAAAATCAGTTCGCCCACACGCGCATGGACTAGGTGGTGGCTGTGTGGGCAGAAACTAGTTGGTCTACACAGCGCAGCTGGCAACAGCGTGATGTGGGGCGTGTGGGCAAACTCTCCAACGCCCACACATCAGCCCCGTCCTACGTGGCACATCAAATTCACCTTTTCGTGTCAAGATTCGTGCAAAAAACAATCAACGACCATCCAGGCGTGTGGGCGAGTTGGAGAACGTCCACACGTCCGTTTTTTAACACAGTACAGACCCAAGCGCTCATAGACACGCGCATACACTCACCCCTATAAACACGCACACACACTCTACCCTATGAGCACCTTCGAAAGACTGAGCTGGCATATCATCTTGAAATTTACAAAGTCACCGTAGGCACCTCGTCGTCGACGGGAACGTTTCCTCCCACTGAATGCGCATTGCCGAAAATTTTGAAATAATTCAGAAATAAATGCGAGCACTAGGACTTGAACCCCTGGTGAGCTGGAGATACCACAGTCCTCTAACCATTCAACCACAGGTTGGTTTGCTTATTTTCTCTCTTCTCAATGACGAAACCAAACAATCAATTGCTTGTCCTTTTGAGGTGTACTACCAGATAGGTCACTAAGTTATTCTTGATTCACTGGAGTTGTTTTAAAAACTATGTGTAGTTAGAATACTGAAATCAAAATTTTAACCTAAAAAGGTAAAACAACATTTTTCCTAAACTGTGTGAATTGTTTTTGATATTTGAACAGACTTGTCCTTAATTATGACTTACTTTAAAACAAAATCTGATGTTTGAATTAAAGTTGAAGCCAAAGCAATAATGTTCTTTCATAATGTTGACATTTATCTCAACTTTACTAGATTTGTCAACGTATTATGCTTGATTTATTGCAAGTCTCTCAAAAAATTGCAAATAAAGTCTTTTTTTTTCTGAGCAATTGCAAAGTTTTCACTTTGTAACTTTCTTAACATTTTGATAATATAACGATAGCATTTGTACTGTAAAGAAAGTTAAGAAAACTTACAATAAATCAAGCATAATTTTGCAACCATTATGAATTTGAGATAACATTACCATACAATTTGAGAGAAGCTTGATATTTTTGTTTCCGGTTCAAATTTTTTGATCTAAATTCAGACCGAACAGATTTTTTCAAGAAACTAGTGTATGTGGCATGGTGTAGTGAACAAAATGGTAAAAAGTATAGTCAAAATTGACACAACCACTAAGAGAAAAAGGGCCTATTGTCCCAGTTCATAAGGGCCTTTAGTCCCGGTTCTGGAACCGGGACTAAAGGGTCGTTACTAAAGCCTCCCCCTTTAGTCTCGGTTCTTACACGAACCGGGACTAAAGGCTGTCCACGTGGCCGCTGCCTGGAGGTCCACCTTTAGTCCCGGTTGGTAACACCAACCGGCACTAAAAGAAATTTTATGATTTTTTTTGAATTTTTTTTATTTTCAAATTTCTGAACTATTTTAACCTCTAATCTCTAATCACCCCTCATCATTCAAAATCATCTAACTTCCCGGACGGTCACCCATCCTCTCACTACTCCAGCCTGAGCACGCTTAACTTTCGAGTTCTATTCTCCCTTGTTTCCAAGCCTGCACTTGTTGTTTTCCTGACAATAGTAAGATGTCAATCCTATTAACCCCCAGGAATTTAGCTTGAGCATGAAGTCACACATTTCACTGTTTGAGTTTGAAATTATTGTTCTAAAAAACAATAATTATTTAATAACACTAATATTTCTTGAATAAGTAATTTGACCATAGTTTGACCACAATTTAACCAGATTTGACCAAAATTCAAAAAACTGAAATAATTATTTAGTAACACTAATATTTCTTGAATAAGTAGTTTGACCATAGTTGGACCAGATTTGACCAAAATTCAAAAAAACTATAATAATTATTTAGTAACACTAATATTCTTGAATAATTATTTAGTAACACTAATACTTCTTGAATAAATAGTTTGACCATAGTTTGACCAGATTTAACAAAAAAATTTAAAAAATAAAAAAACTGAAATTTGAGCATAACTTTTTTTCCTTTTAGAATTTGAGGATTCTAAAAATTTGCAAACAGGCCATAGGCCGTCAAAATCGGATGCGCATTTTCGTGCTGAACGTTTTGATATATTATATGTTTTTTCTGACATAGTATGCAAAAGTTACAGCCGTTTTACATTTTCCCTACACTTTTTGCAGAACATGTCCAAATTTAAGTTTTAAAATTTTCCTAGCTAGTAGATGTAGTATCATAACTACATCTCGAAGGATTTAAATTTTTGAAGTTTTTATCATTTTCTTTTGCTTTTTACAAAACTGAAAAGGCGATCCATGGGGGAGGGGGGGTGGGAGGGTGGTAGAGTTTGAAAATGGGACCTTTAATACCGGCTCGTGGCACGAACCGGTACTAATGCCTCAAACCCCATTAGTACCGGTTCGTGGCACGAACCGGTACTAAAGGTCTAACCTTTAGTACCGGTTCGTGCCACGAACCGGTACTAATGGGCATCGCACCCTTTAGTCCCGGTTCGTGGCACCAACCGGGACTAAAGGTCCCATTTGAACCGGGACTAATGCCTTTGCCGCATGAACCGGGACCAATGCTCACATTAGTCCCAGTTCATGACTGAACCGGGACTAATGGACTTATCTGTCCCGAACGAAAGCCCAGTTTTCTACTAGCGAACAATTGAGAGAAGCTTGTCGTTTTAGTTCCAAGTTTAGATTTTATTTTCAAAATCTAACTACACAGAAACAAATGACAAAATTTCACTAAAACGAGAATAATTCATTGGTCAATATAATTTAAATTTCCCCTCAAAATGACGCATGGTTGATCGAAAGCTGATGTCTTAGTTTTAACTACGAGGAGGGAGAAAAGAAATGATGCTTGACGGGTCTCTGTTCAATACTCTCCTTAATTATGAAAATAGCAATCTTTTGCCTTGTTTTTTTAATTCATATATAGAGAGAGAGGGGGGTGGAAGACTGGTGTGGCAGTACTAACTATGCAAAACCAAGATCCTAACGTGTCAAAATTGGCTTATTTAGCGAATCAATCTGTGGTTGGATGGTTAGAGGGACTGTGGTATCCCCAGCCCACCAGGGTTCAAGTCCTGGCGCTTGCATTTATTCCTGGATTCATTTCATGATTTCCAGCGATGCGCATTCAGTGAGAGGAGACGTTCCCGTCGACGACGAGGTGCCTACGGTGACTTTGTAATTTTCAAGATGATATGCCGGCTCAGTCTTTCGGAGGTGCTCATAGGGGTAGGGTGTGTGTGTGCGCGCGCGCGTTCATAGGGGTGAGTGTATACGCGTGTATATGATCGCTTGCGTCTGTACTGTGTTAAGAAATGATTTATTTAGAAGGAATGAGATTGTCCGGAAAAAAGGTGAAATAGAAGGACCGCCGCTATTGGGCATAGCCCGATATTTAAAACAATGACAAGCTTCCATTTTGTTCCTCTATTCCAACCTTGTCCATCTTGTAGATCCAAATGGTGCTCATGTAAAATTTAGTGGGAGGCGAAATTCATGTAATCTTGTCCCATAACCCCATGTTTCATGTTTTTGTGTCTCATAAAGGAGACGATGTTCCCATTGATAGCAAGGTGTCTGAATCTCAAGCTCTGCCGACTCATCTTTCAAAGGTGCTCATAAAAGTAAGTTATATATGTGTGCGTTCATAGCGATGGTGTATGTATGTATTTTGTTAATGGGAAAACTGCCCCAACTTTTATATAAAGTAGAGGCAAACATATTATGCACCTGTGAGTGTGCGCGTCTATTTTGTTGAGAAATAAAAATCTGATAAAGTATCTCGAGCCTATAAAGCATAATTGATTTGCTACCAATATTTGGCAAGCCAACATTCGACAAAATCAGAAATTGCCAATATTTGACACTTTTTCTGAGATTGGCAATGAAAATTGGCAAGCAACCAATCTCTAGTCAATATTTGGCAGTTGCCAAAAGTTGACATGTCAATTTTTGGCATGAAACTAATTATGCTCATAGTCTCCTCGCGGTAGTGTGATCACCGTGGCGACCAAAGCAGCATGGCTCTCGATCCTTCCGTCGGAGCGGCGCCACCGGCAGCACCTCCACAAGCTATATATACATGGCGATGAAGTCGCAACCGCGCAAGTGTACTCTGTGTGGCAGCGCGTTGTTGCGTAACTGCATTGTAGATATGCAAATACGGTGAAGGGCGGTGGATTGAAGCATGGACATGGTTGAGCCGCCTCGTCCTGTCCTCATACCCAAGAAAGATAGTGTTTCTCTGCCTTTCGCCGGCGTTGCCATCGGTCCGCTTCATCTTCGGTGGTCTTAGGACCATGGGGACGTGGTGAATCCCAGCCCTTGCCGACAGGAGGGCTCTGTTTCTAGATGATTTTTAAAGTTTTGTTAAGGTTTTCAGGACGATGAGACGGCGGCGGCTCCCTGAAAATGAAATAAGATCTCCCCGCCTAGCCCTGGTTTTGGTGGTGCGTCTAGCATTGTCGGTGGGTGTTTGGGGGGGGGGGGGGGGGTGTTTGGGGGTGTGTCTCTGATAGATCTATCTTTGATGGATCTGCTCGGATTTGGTTGTCGTTCGTCTACGTTCGTGTGTTTTTAGACTGGATCATTCGTCTTCATCAGCGGCGGTTGCGGTTTTCGTGCGCTGGTCCTATGGGGCCTTACCATGATGAGTTCCTGACTGTGTACTACAACAAGTTATGTCCGGCTCTGACGAGGGAGGGGTGATGACAACGACACGCCTTCGGCTCGCTTCAATACCTGTAGTCATCTCTAGATGGTCTAAGAATCTCGATGTAATTTTTATTATTTTTGATGTTTGTTGTACTAACATGATTGAAGATGAATAAATCAGACGTTTTCTAAAAAAAAGCATGGACATGGTTAAGATTCCATAAAACTAGAGACACGCTTTTTTCCGTAAGCACTAGAGATAAGGTTGTTGCAACTTTCTTTTTTTTTTGACAGAAAGACTGACCCCTTATAGTATTATTGATGCAACAAACACAAATTACAAATACCATGCCTTGAACCTGGATGGATGGAAAGGCATCAACCCCTTCCTATCACTAGGCTATGCCTTAGTCTGCAATTTGGGTTGAACCTGCGTGGATGAGAAGGCATTAGCCCCTTCCCAGCACTAGGCTATGCCTTAGTCCGCAATTTGGATTGAACCTGGGTGGGCGGAAAGGTTGTTGCAACTTGCAACACAAGTGGGAAAAGATTAACCCTCAGCCCGTCTGGATAGACTCGGGAATAGTGAGGACTTAGCGCTAAGATGGTACTAGGCAGGAAGTTGTCAAAAAAAAAAAAGATGGTACTAGGCAGGAGAGGTGGCGTACCGCGTAAGCGAACGTGGTCAGCGCTATCGACCAATGATATATAAACTCGCACCACTGACTAGCAGTCATGCTTGGACGCTGCACATGGTCGACAGGCTAACCGTAAAATATACTGTAGCTCCTCTCATCGATCGAAAGACTTGGCCGGATTATGCGTTGGGCGATCTGAATCCGTTTTAGGACAGACGGGGTATACAATATACAATCTACTAGTATTTTTCCATTGACCATTGATAGATAGAAGGGAATACAAGGTTGTAACCTCAGTTAGGGTACACTAGGAGGCACTGGTGAGGTTACAGGTGAGCAGGGGAGAAAAGGGTTGCTCAGCTCCAGCACATAGTGATCAGGTTACACGGATGATTGCGGGTAGTCCTTTTGCCCTAGCACGTCGCCATCGCCGAGCTTCGTCCTTGATGCCGGAGAGTACTACCTCCATCCTGATTTATTAGCCCTTCTCGTATCTAGGGTCATATTTTAACAATGATTTTAACTAAACAAATACAAGTTATACGTAGTAAAAATAATATCATTGAAAACTACGTTCAAATACAAATCCAATGATATAAATTTTGATAATATACATTGACATTTTGTTAGTTAAATCTAAGGTCAAAATTTGACATAAAATACCAAGGGGACCAATAAACAGGACGGAGGTAGTAGCTGGGTGTGGGAAGTAGCGTAATTAGTTCTGGATGCATATCCCAAATCCAAAATTGCGATGGAAGTAGCAGTTGAGGCATATGTACTCTATATGGTTGTATACTTTGATCTTGGGGAGCGGAATTCCTAACATTATTATTCAGACCTGGCTCGAGCTTATTTTTGTTCTTGACTAGACTAGATGCATGGATGGAAAATACAAGATGCGATTCACCAAATAGTATTGACTTGATAAGATACTGGACCCCACTCTCCATTTCAAAATACGGATTAGTTGTCTCGAAGGTGGATCTCGAGAGGCTTCTTGAGTTCGGTATTTGCAGAATTCCCGGTAGTCCTTGCTTCCTTCAGGCCTCATTTGGTTGCCCGCTGTTTCCCGGGCTGAAGAACCACGGGCTGAGTTGGCCCAGGAAAATTGAGTTGGTCATTTGGATCGCATTGTTCTCGGGGTAATCCTGCCCGAACCACGCCTTCACGGGGAGGAAACCCACGACCCTAGAGCTCGGGGAGGAAACCCACGGCTTGAGCGAGACGAGTGAACAGCAGCGGCGTCTGATGAAGTCATGTATCTAGGATAGGGTCATGGACCTGTGCAAGATACCCTCCCCAAGGACAAGCTTAGAATAAACTGCCTTCCAGTCGACCTGGTAGGATTCCATTCGACGGACTCAAAGACACTCGACCATGAAGACCCACTCGACCACCAGGAGTTCAAGAACCACCCGGTGTCCAAACGGTCTGTAATTAAGTAGTCTTTATGATCATAATGGCACTTTATGTAAGGCGTTACCAGTAACGCCTGGCCTTAATGTACCTTTAACCCTTCACTACGTGGGCTGGCTGGGGTCCTGGCGCACTCTATATAAACCACCCCCCTCCACAGATAGAAGGGTTCGCACCTCTGTAATCCATATGCATATAATCCAGTCGACCGCCTCCGGGCTCCGAGACGTAGGGCTGTTACTTCCTCCGAGAAGGGCCTGAACTCGTAAAACTCGTGCGTATACAACTGCTCCATAGTTAGGATCTTGCCTCTCCATACCTACCCCCCATTCTACTGTCAGTCTTAGGACCACGACAGTTGGCGCCCACCGTGGGGCAGGTGTTCTAGCGATTTGTTGGAGAAGTTGGGATTCTTTCGATCTCCTACATAATGGTTTCAGGTGGAGTTTTGGTCGAGGGCCGCGAGATCCGTCTCGGTGCGCTCACGTTCGTCGCCGACGACTCCGCTTGGCTTCAGGAGGCTCCTCTCGACGTCGACGCGCTCCCCGTCCGCGGGGCAACGCACTTTCGCGCGTGCGTTCGCGGCGTCCTCCTGCGGCAACCGTCGACCCACTATGGGTCGGTTCCTGTGCCGTCCTCACTCCCAGTCTCCCGCCGGCGCAAGCGCTCCGGTCGGTCGAGGCTCCAGCGGTGGGTAAGGCTTGCGGTGGCTCGCCAGTCAGCCATTCCCCAAGTCGCGGCAATCGAGCCCGATGAATCTCTCTACGGCCTGTTCGATCTGTCGACTGGCTCCGCAGAGACTGCATCCGAGTGCGATAGCAGCGATCCGGCAGCAGAGGTTCTGATGGTTGACGGACCACGCAGTCCTCCTGGATTCCCCCGCACCGACGGAGGCAACGGTGGAGGCGATCCGGCGCAAGCTCACGAAGAGTACCAACCCGAGCCCCTCACTTCGCTGGAGAGGGAAGAACTTCGCCACCGAAACATGGATGCGCTTCACACTCCTATCGTTGGAGAAACCCCCGAGGCTCGTGTCTTGGAGGATGCGCGCTTGGCTAACCTGGCCGAGCGCACTCGACTGGAGAACCTCTAGCGTGTTCTTGACGAGCGCACACGATCACGGGTTCCAGAATCCAGTCGACGTCAACTCTTTCCACAACCAACTCAAGTATATCGAACTCCGATTCAGAATTTAGCAGCTGCAGCCTGTATAGCAGAATCGATCCAGCCTTCCCAGTCGGGGCAGGTAGAGATTTGCAACAGATCAGAGATTTACTCCGAGCAGCTGGGGATCAAAATTCAGTCGTATCACAGTCACGGAATAGGATTCATAGCAGATCCGTCGCTGCGAATTCAGTCCAGTCGGCCCATAGTCCGAGATCGCCCCCGAGGCGTGAGGAACGTGGAGGCCCGCGCGATGATCAGTACAAGAACCGCGAGCCGTATGAACACCGATTCGATCGCAATGATCGACGTCGAGTGCGTACCCCTCCCCCAAGGGGTGGATCATACGCTCCTCGACAACGAGATGACAGACGGCAGCACAGTGCTGGGTGAAGATTTCCAGTCGACCCCAGAGAGCCAGGCTTTGATGCGAGATCCATTATCGTTCAAGGTTTGGTCGACAGGA
The DNA here is from genome assembly GCF_018294505.1 of Triticum aestivum. Taxonomy (NCBI): domain Eukaryota; kingdom Viridiplantae; phylum Streptophyta; class Magnoliopsida; order Poales; family Poaceae; genus Triticum; species Triticum aestivum. Next base: position 788,067,688 of record NC_057798.1, on the reverse strand, counting down.
ATAGAGCTCACCGAGAAGGCCATGACAGAGATGTTCCCTCCAGCAGCAGAGTTCATGTCTCAGGGCCGGAGTGTTTTAGCAGGGCCATCAGAGCCGCAGTGATTCCTCCCAACTTCAGGTTGGCGACTAGAGTTAGTAAATTCACTGGTGAGTCCAAGCCCGACACTTGGGTTGAGGACTACCGAGTGGCTGTCCAGATTGGCGGCGGCAACGATGAGGTAGCTATGAAGCACTTGCCTCTTATGTTGGAGGGTTCGGCCAGAGCATGGTTGAATCAGTTAGCACCCAGTAGTATTTACACTTGGGAAGATCTTGCCCGAGTGTTTGTCAGGACATTTGAAGGGACTTGCAAGCGACCAGTAGGGTTGACAGAGCTGCAGTCGTGTGTGCAAAACTCGAATGAGACTTTGAGAGATTACATCCAGAGATGGATCACCTTGCACCACACAGTTGAGAATGTGTCTGATCACCAGGCAGTCTGTGCTTTCAAGGAAGGTGTCAAGAATAGAGAGTTGAGTTTGAAATTCGGTCGGACAGGAGATATGACCCTGAGTCGGATGATGGAGATTGCCACCAAGTATGCTAATGGTGAAGAAGAGGATCGACTCCGGAGTGGTAAGTACAAGGCAGCCGCTAATGAAGCCGGCGGAGGGAACTCCAGTCAAAAACAGAAGCGCAAAGCCGAGCCAGCCGCCCCTGGAGAAGCCTTGGCTGTGACCCCAGGAAAGTTCAAGGGGAAACCCAAGGGTCCGTGGAACCCCAAGAAGGTAAAAGACCAAGATGGGAATGATGTGTTGGACTTGCCATGTCACATTCACACGAAGAAAGATGAAGAGGGTAAACTCATTTACCCGAAGCATACCACTCGACAGTGTCGGCTCTTGATTCAGCAGTTCCAAGGGAAGCAGCCCAAGGATAAGGAAAAGGAGTCGGACAAAGTTGAGGACAAGGAAGACAGTGATGGTGGATACCCCCAAGTCAATTCCACCCTGATGATTTTTGCTGACGTTGAAAGCAAAAGTCGATTGAAAGTTATCAATCGAGAAGTGAACATGGTCGCTCCGGCGATGCCCAATTATTTGAAATAGTCTCAGACCGCCATCACATTCGACCAGTCTGATCATCCGACACACATTGCCACCCATGGGAGGCAAGCGTTGGTGGTCGATCCAGTCGTCGAAGGTACTCGACTCACCAAAGTTCCGATGGATGGTGGCAGTGGTTTGAACATTTTGTATGCAGAGACGTTGAAAGGGATGGGCATTCCGATGTCCAGACTCAGCACCAGCAACATGAGCTTCCATGGAGTCATTCCTGGGAAGAAGGCTGAGTCACTCGGCCAAATTGCTCTCGATGTGGTTTTTGGTGGCAGCAAGAATTTTTGTAAGGAAAAGTTGACCTTTGAGGTCGTGGATTTCCAGAGTGTTTATCACACTATTCTGGGGAGGCCAGCATATGCGCGTTTCATGGCTCGACCATGTTATGTGTACCTCAAGCTAAAGATGCCAGGTCCTAAAGGTGTGATCACTGTCACTGGCAATCGGAAAAAGGCAGAAGAGTGTTTTCAGAAAGGCTCTATGATCGCCGATGCTCAGATGGCAGTGCTCGAGCTGCAAGAATACCAGAAAACTGCAGACCCGAGTGATTTGTTGCGAGCCAAGAAGCCCGCTACGGAGTCAGCATTTCAGTCGTCCAGGGAAACGAAACCGATTCATATTCATCCGACTGATCCCAATGCTGCTCCGACTCACATCTCAACAACACTCGACTCCAAATAGGAAGAAGCGCTCATCCAGTTCCTCCGTGAGAACTGGGACATCTTTGCATGGAAGCCTACTGACATGCCAGGTGTTCCCAAGGGGCTGGCTGAGCATCGTCTGCGAGTCGACTCAAAAGTCAAACCTGTCAAAGAAGATCTTCGACAGTCCGCCATCCAGAAGAGAAAGGCCATAGGCGAAGAGGTGGCTCGGCTCTTAGCAACAGAGTTTATCCGAGAAATTTACCACTCCGAGTGGCTCGCCAACGTTATCATGGTCCCTAAGAAGGATAAGTCACTACGCATGTGCATCAACTTCAAACATATCAATCTGGCCTGCCCGAAAGATCATTTTCCTCTCCCCCGCATCGACCAAATAGTCGACTCGACTGCGGGATGTGAGCGTTTGTCTTTTGTAGACGCATATTCCGGATACCATCAGATCCGTCTATATGGACCCGACGAGATCAAAACAGCTTTCATCACTCCATTCGGGTGCTTCTGTTATGTCACCATGCCATTCGGCCTCAAGAATGCCGGAGCCACGTTCATGAGGATGATTCAGAAGTGTTTACTCACTCAAATCAGTCGGAATGTGGAGGCTTACATGGATGACATTGTGGTCAAGTCATGGAAAGGTTCTGACCTATTGACTGACCTTGCTGAAACATTTGCCAATCTCAGGAGGTATGATATCAAGCTTAATCCATCAAAGTGCACATTCGGAGTTCCTGGCGAAAAGTTACTCGGTTTTCTCGTTTTCGAACGAGGAATCGACGCTAACCCAGAAAAAGTTGGCACTATACTCCGAATGAAACGCCCTGTGCGTGTGCATGATGTCCAGAAACTTACTGGATGCTTGGCCGCTTTAAGTCGATTCATCTCTCGCCTCGGTGAAAAGTCATTGCCTCTTTACCGACTGATGAAGAAATCAGACAAGTTCGAGTGGACTCCAGAAGCTGATGCAGCGTTTGCAGAGCTCAAAGCTCTGCTCTCCACCCAGCCGGTGCTTGCTGTCCCAATCAGCAAGGAGCCGTTGCTGCTTTACATTGCAGCCACAGGACAAGTCGTCAGTACAGTACTTACGGTCGAGCGGGAAGAGGAAGGAAAGGCCTTCAAAGTTCAGCGCCCAGTGTATTATCTTTCTGTAGTATTAACTCTATCAAAGCAAAGATACCCTCATTATCAGAAGCTTGTGTATGGGATTTATATGACTGCTAAGAAGGTTGCTCATTACTTCTCTGATCATTCCATTACAGTCGTCAGCGACGCCCCATTATCAGAGATTCTGCACAACAGAGACGCAACTAGTCGAGTGGCGAAGTGGGCGATTGAACTTCTTCCCCTTGATATCAAGTTTGAGGCAAAGAAAGCCATCAAGTCCCAAGCAATAGCAGATTTCATCGCCGAGTGGATTGAACAACAGTTACCGACTCAAGTTCACTCGGAGCACTGGACTATATTTTTTGATGGTTCCAAGATGCTGAATGGTCCCGGTGGTGGGGTAGTGTTGGTTTCCCCCCGAGGAGATAAGCTCAGATATGTGCTCCAGATTCACTTTGATTCTTCCAACAATGAAGCAGAATACGAAGCACTGTTGTATGGGTTGCGTATGGCCATTTCACTCGGCGTCCGTCGCCTCATGGTTTATGGCGACTCAGATCTGGTGGTTAATGAGGTAATGAAGGAGTGGGACGTCAGAAGTCCAGCCATGAATGGCTATTGTAATGCAGTGAGGAAGCTAGAGAAGAAGTTTGAGGGTTAGAGCTCGATCATATACCCCGACTGAAAAATCAAGCTGCTGATGATTTGGCGAAGATAGGGTCCAAGAGGGAAGCCATTCCCAGTGATGTGTGTTTGGAGCACATCCGCACACGTCGATTCAAGAGGATCCTTTCACTGAAGAAGCTCCACAACCAAAAAGTGCCACTGATCCGACTGAAGTTGAGGTCCCAGCAGTGGTCGACCTGATCATGGAAGTCGTGGTCATCACTCCCGACTGGACAGTACCGTACATCGCGTATATCCTGAGGAAAGAGCTCCCTGAGAACGAAGAAGAGGCTAGACAGATCATCCGCCGATCCAAGGCCTTTACTGTGATCACGGGACAGTTATTCAGAGAAAGCGTGACTGGAGTCAGCCAGAAGTGCATAACGCCAGAAGAAGGTCGGATAATTCTTGATGATATCCACTCAGGGACCTGTGGTCACCATGCGTCCTCTCGGACCATTGTGGCTAAAGCATACCGAGCGGGTTTTTACTGGCCAAAGGCAAATGAAATGGCAAAGGAAATAGTCGACAAGTGTGAAGGATGTCAGTTCTACTCCAATATGTCACACAAACCCGCCTTAGCATTGAAGACCATTCCCCTCGTCTGGCCTTTCGCTGTTTGGGGGTTGGATATGATCGGACCATTGAGAACTGGCAGGAGTGGTTTCACTCATTTGCTTGTGGTAGTCGACAAGTTTACGAAGTGGATCAAAGCTAAACCTATCAAGAACCTTGATGCGTGCACTGATGTCAGTTTCATCAGAGAGTTGATATTCAGATATGGAGTTCCACACAGCATCATCACTGACAATGGATCAAATTTTGATTCCGACAAGTTCAAAGCCTTTTGCGCCTCTCAGGGCACGCGAGTCGACTATGCTTCGGTCGCTCACCCCCAGTCGAATGGACAAGCAGAACGAGCAAATGGTCTAATTCTCAAAGGACTGAAACCTCGACTGATGCGTGATCTCAAGCATGCAGCAGGAGCGTGGGTTGATGAACTTCCGTCGGTTCTTTGGGGATTGAGGATCACTCCTAATCGGTCGACTCGGAGGACTCCATTCTTTATGGTCTATGGAGCTAAAGCAGTTCTGCCGAGTGACCTGCTTCACAATGCGCCCCGAGTCGAACTCTACTCTGAAGCTGAAGCGGAGCAAGCCCGGCAAGATGCAGTCGACCTCCTTGAGGAGGAGAGGGAGATGGCCCTGATCCGCTCGACCATCTATCAGTAGGACTTGCGTCGATTCCACGCTAGAAATCTGAGGAGGTGAGCCTTTCAAGAAGGAGATCTGGTCCTCCGAGTGGATCAACAGAAACCACACAAACTCGCTCCCACTTGGGAAGGTCCCTTCATCGTCACCAGAGTTCTTCACAATGGAGCCTACCATCTTTACAACGTCGAACGTCAGATCGATGAGCCTCGAGCTTGGAATGCGGAGCTGCTCCGCCCCTTTTACACTTAAGAACTCACTCGGGTGAGATGTAATAAAAGTACCTCTGTAGTTTGTTTATCTAAATCAAGAAAGTTATAATTTTCCCAGTGATTGTCATTACTTTTTGTTAACATTCCCCCCCAGTGGGTGGCTTAGCTGCGAATCCGTTTCGCCTAAGTTTGTAAAAAAAATCCTTACCGAGTGGCGAGCCGGCCTCTCACCCGGGGGTTTAGCTGCGAATCCGTTTCGCCTAAGTGTTTTAAAATCCTACCGAGTGGTGAGCCAGCCTCCCACTCGGGGGCTTAGCTGCAGTCCCAGTACTCACCTAAGTATTGAAAAATCCTACCGAGTGGAGAGCAAACCTCCCACTCGGGGGCTTAGCTGCAGTCCCAGTACTCGCCTAAGTATTGAAAAATCCTACCGAGTGGAGAGCAAACCTCCCACTCAGGGGCTTAGCTGCAGTCCCAGTACTTGCCTAAGTATTGAAAAATCCTACCAAGTGGAGAGCAAACCTCCCACTCGGGGGCTTAGCTGCAGTCCCAGTACTCGCCTAAGTGTTTTAAAATCCTACCGAGTGGAGAGCAAACCTCCCACTCGGAGGCTTAGCTGCAGTCCAAGTACTCGCCTAAGTGTTTTAAAATCCCACCGAGTGGTGAGCCAGCCTCCCACTCGGGGCTTAGCTGCAGCACAGTACTCGCCTAAGTATTGAAATATCCCACCGAGTGGAGAGCAAACCTCCCACTCGGGGGCTTAGCTACAGTCCAGTACTCGCCTAAGTATTGAAAAACCCTACCGAGTGGAGAGCAAACCTCCCACTCGGGGGCTTAGCCGCAGTCCAGTACTCGCCTAAGTAAGAAATCCATCCCAATCCGCAAGGACGACGAGGTGCAGGTCAACTGCTACCTTCTCCTTCGGAGCTGCGCCACAAGTACAACGTGCAGTCTATCCCAATCCGCAAGGACGACGAGGTGCAGGTCGACTGCTACCTTCCCCTTTGGAGCTGCGCCACAAGTACAACGTGCAGTCCATCCCAATCCGCAAGGACGACGAGGTGCAGGTCGACTGCTACCTTCTCCTTTGGAGCTGCGCCACAAGTACAACGTGCAGACCACCCCGATCCGCAAGGATGACGAGGTCAGCCGCAACTTGTACTTCATCCCTACCTGCAAGATCGATGAAGTGCAAGTCGACTGGATAGTCACCTCAAAGATGCTGCTCGAGCGTTGAAGTATACTCCGAATGAAAAGCAAAGTTCGCATCGAAGGCAAATAAAAGCACGCTCGGTGATAAACCAAATTCGGATAAACGTCCTATGGATTCAAAAGTGCTCGGGTGTTAAGCCCGTTAAAGTTTATCGGTTACAAAACCACTCGGCATTCCGAGGCAAATTTAAGGCAGAGCATAGAAGTTTTTTACTCCTCAAGTGGAGGACTGGAAGGAGCCACGAACTGGTCAAGGTCGATTCCATCAGCAATCCGGGTGGCAGCGGCGATGAAAGTCTCCATAGCTTTGAGAAATCTTACTTCTTGGTGTTCGCGACTTTGAGGGACGCCAGCCTTTCCTCCCGCGCTTCCTTGCAGTGGACACGAACAAGAGACAAAGCAACATCGGCACCGCACCTGGCAGAAGACTTTTTCCACTCTTGCACTCGACTTGGGACCTCATTCAGTCGAGTCATTAAGGACTCGAGGTCATTCTGGAGCGTCTGGTCTGGCCAGAGTGTTGAGTCGATCCGCGACACCGCAGCTTTCAGTCGAGCGAGATAATCCACCACACCAGCAATGCGAGACTCCAGTCGGAGTACGTTCATGGCAGCTTCATCCTTCACGGGGGAGTTGATGGGGTCCAGGCTTGTTTCCACTCGACTGGTCTCCTCTTCGAAGTTCTGACAGAATTCTGTAAACACAGCTCGGGTTCAAGTTAACAGTTCTATGATCAGTCGATGATAACTAGACAGTCGGTTAAAAGGGATTACCTTCGAGCATGAGGAATAACTTTTTGGCGAGCCCTCCCAGATAAGTCTCCAGATCATTCCTTTTTCCCGCTAGTTCGCCAGTCTTGTCAGTCAGAGCAACTTTGTCATTCTTCAGTCGCCTAACCTCCTTGTTGGCCGCGTCGAGAGCAGCCTTCAGTTGGGTGTTCTCCTCTTCGAGTTTGCCGACCGAGACCAGTTTCTCTTCCGCAAGCTTTGTTTTCTCCAAAGCTGCCTTCTGTGCCTCTGCAAGGTCTTGGTCCTTCTTCTTCAGAGTCTCCTCCAGTTTGTCTGCAAAATAACAATAAGCCCAGAGTTGAGAATGGGTAGAAGGATAAAGACAGTCGTCAAAAGCTCTCACCAGCCATACCCTTGGCCTCGTCTCTCGCCTTTTGCAAGTTCTCCTGAGCAAGCTTCAAGTCAATTGAGCTGGATCTGTTTGTTCTCCAATTCGGTATAGCGGGCCACGAGCTCGCAAGATTTCTGCGAAGAGTCAACCGACAAAACATCAAAGACAAGTCACTTCCGAGTGACTAAAGAAAAAATCGTAGCATTTCTAGGACTACAGCCGAATCAAAACATTCGACAGTAGTCTCGGGGACTACACCCAGTGGGTGCACTCAGCGTGCCCCCACTGGTTTTACCAATTCGGTTCGATCAGTCGACCGAAAGAGCCAAAAAAACAGTTCCTAAGACTATAGTCGACTGCCCGCAGTCCACCATAGCCTCGGGGACTACACCCAGTGGGTGCACTCAGAGTGCCCCCACCGGTTCCAAAGATCCATTTGACATGGCCCGACCAGACCGAGTGAAGAAGTGCAAAGTCTAAAGACTATTGTCGACTGCCCGCAGTCCACCATAGCCTCGGGGACTACACCCAGTGGGTGCACTTAGCGTGCCCCCACCAGTACAAAAATTCAATCAACACACCCTCCCAGTGGGTGTACAGATACATATATGGAAATCTTCAGAAAGAAGAAATTTCAGGTAGCATATCCTAACAGAACAAGCAGCGACCAACTTACTTGGACATTGCTCTGAAGAGCTGAGCTTGCATCATAAGCTGCCTGGCTGGCCTCCCGGACCACCTTCATTTGCTCCATCATGATTCCTGCCTGGCGTATGGCCTCCTTAGCAGCACTCACTTGATCTTCCGGGATGTGGTGTGTGGCAAAAAGGGAAGGCGTGTCAACAGTCGAGAAGAAGGCCGGACACTTGTCATCGGCACAGCAAAAGTCACAGAAGCCCGAGTGGTGTCGCCTCCCTCGTGAACCAGCGTCTCAGGCAGTGATACAACTTGAGTAGCCTTGCCAGCAGGCACCCTTTTGTCCTTCCTCTTCCTCAGCGTTGTTTCATCGTCGTCATCAGGGAGATCAATGACATGAGGTGGAACTACGGGAAAGATTCAAAGGTAAAAACAGAAATCCAATCGACCATAAAGCGAAACTGCAGAGATCATACCAAGCTTGGAGGTGGCGGCATCTTCCATGTCCTGATCTTGGTGCTTAGTTAAGGTCTCGGAGGTGGCCGCACTACAGATTGCAGAAATTAATTGATCAGTCAAACGAGTCGACCAAAAGCACACTCATGATAAACAGAAAACACAAGTTCTGGTGACTACCCGGAAATGTTGGGATGACCATCCTCATCTTGGGCAGGGCCTTCGTTGGCTTTGATGACGTTGCTCGGGGTTGCTTCGGTGGTTTCTCAGTCGGCGCTGGGGAAGTCGTCCGAGGGCGTTTTGTCGACCGCCCAACGGGCGCGACAGCCTTGCCGCGCTCGACCGCCGGGTCATGCGTCAGCTTGGACCGCCTTTCCGAGTGGGGAGGATCCACGTCTTCCTCCTCTTCTTCCTCCTCCTCCTCTTCATCAGAGCTGTCGTTTCCCTCGCCCTCCTCACCGTCAGACTCCCATTCCTCCTGGCTTTCGCCTCTGCTTCCTTCTTCTTCTTCGACTTGTTCTTGCGCCCCGTTGGGCAAGGAGTACATCTCAGTGGTGATCTAGAAGAACAGCAAAACAAGACAAAAGTCAGTCGGCCGATCCGCAGCGGAACAAAGCAAATGCAACAGGATCACAGTCGGAGATAAGTGGTCCTACCTTGTCTGGTTCGTAAGATTGGTCGAGTGGTGGGATCCTCCTGGCTCCACGAGGGTTATCCTTGTTCCCTGTGATGGCTGTCATCCACCTCTCCAATGTAGCATCGTCGACCTCCTCTGGGTGGACCCGAGTGGTGTCGTCGTACCAGAATACAACCACATCGGGTGGCCTCGGTATTAGAGCGGTTGAATGCACCATCGAAGGAAAACCTCCAGAAGATCCATGCCGGTCACTCCGTAGCGAATGAGCTGGACTACACGCTCCATCAACAACTTAACCTGTACCTTCTCCTCCGGGTGCACCTTCAGAGAGGAGGGCTTGTTCACTCGATCCATGGAGAAAGGAGGGAGCCCAGTCGACTGCCCTGACGTCGACTGGTCTTGGCAGTAGAACCAGGTCGACTGCCACCCTCTGACTGAATCGGGAAGAATCATGGCCGGAAAGGCACTTTTCCCCTCATCTGGACCACAAGACCCCCACACATCTGGATTACTTGGGTTCTTTCATCGTTCGGACTAGCCTTTTTCACCGTCTGAGAGCGACAAGTGAATATGTGTTTGAAGAGGCCCCAGTGTGGCCGACAGCCCAAGAAGTTTTCACACAGAGACACGAAAGCAGCGAGATAGGCAATGGAGTTGGGTGTGAAGTGATGGAGTTGTGCTCCGAAGAAATTCAGAAAACCCCGAAAGAAAAGATTCGGTGGTAGAGAAAATCCGCGATCGACATGTGTGGCTAAAAGGACACACTCACCCTCCTGAGGCTGCGGCTGCCACTCCGTTCCCGGAAGCCGTGTTGACCCATGGGGGATCAGTCCCTCGTTGGCCAGGTCGTCGAGGTCCTTCTGGGTGATGGTCGAGCGGATCCAATCTCCCTAGACCCAACCTTGCGGCAGGCTGGACCGCGATGAGGATCCGTCCCGACTAGTGGCTCTCCCCTTTGCCTTCGTCGTCGCCTTCTTCGCCTGCTCCAAGGCCGCTGTCTTCTCCTTCACCATTGTCGCCAGCGGAGCAAGAACAGGGCAGCCGCGCTAAGCAGGTTACGGGCGCGGCTGATGAATCTGAGGACGGGAGAGGGGAAAATGAGGGCGCACTGTTCAAAAGACCCCCGCCCGATGCCTTATATGAAGCCGCTTCCGAGTGACTGTTTGGTAGGCTCGGGCAATCCTGTCAAATCCCGCAACAGCCGCGCACGCGGTACGTGGCGAAAAAGGTGGCATGGAAATCGAGGTGTCCTTGCCTTATCCCATCTGAGTGCCGCGGCCTTCTCCGCTTCGCGCGCTTCCCGAAATTTGGATCCCGCAAAATCCGCTAACAGCAGAGCAATTTGTCAAACGACAGATTTCCTTCGATCCGTCGCTCGGAAATCTCCAAGTTCCTAAAGTTCACTCGACAGATGTAAAGAATGGATCAAGGCGAATGAAAGAGAAGTTTACACCATCACTAAAAGGTCACTGATCCAGAGTTAAACACACTCGCAACAGGAAAAGCAGGTCAGAAAGATTATCAACTCCTTCCTCACTCAAACCTCGATCCATAAGGGGGCTGATGATGAAGTCATGTACCTAGGGTAGGGTCATGGACCTGTCCAAGATACCCTCCCCAAGGACAACCTTAGAATAAACTGCCTTCCAGTCGACCTGGTAGGATTCCACTCGACGGACTCAAAGACACTCGACCATGAAGAGCCACTCGACCACCAGGAGTTCAAGAACCACCCGGTGTCCAAACGGTCTGTAATTAAGTAGTCTTTATGGTCATGATGGCACTTTATGTAAGGCATTACTAGTAACGCCTGGCCTTAATGTACCTTTAACCCTTCACTACGTGGGCTGGCTGGGGTCCTGGCGCACTCTATATAAGCCACCCCCTCCACAGGTAGAAGGGTTCGCACCTCTGTAATCCATACGCATATAATCCAGTCGACTACCTCCGGGCTCCGAGACGTAGGGCTGTTACTTCCTCCGAGAAGGGCCTGAACTCGTAAAACTCGTGCGTATACAACTGCTCCATAGCTAGGATCTTGCCTCTCCATACCTACCCCCTATTCTACTGTCAGGCTTAGGACCACGACATCGTCGACCAAGATCCAGCGCCCCCGACCACCTCCGAGCTCCCCCTCCGGCAACAGAAGCGACGCCCCCGACTCCCTCCCTCCGGTGCCAAGGATCCAAGCTCCGCCCCTCCAGTGATGACGACGGGCCGCAACTGTCACCGTTCTCCTTCCCCAGATCTCCCCTCCGCCTCCATGCTCCGCTCCCCTCTGGCGAGGGCGACTGTCGGTGTGAAAACCGGCGGATCTCGGGTAGGGGGTCCCGAACTGTGCTTCTAGGCGGATGGTAACAGGAGACAAGGGACACAATGTTTTTACCCAGGTTCGGGCCCTCTCGATGGAGGTAATACCCTACTCCTGCTTGATTAATATTGATGATATGGGTAGTACAAGAGTAGATCTACCACGAGATCAAGGAGGCTAAACCCTAGAAGCTAGCCTATGGTATGATTGTTGTTCGTCCTACGGACTAAAACCCTCCGGTTTATATAGACACCGGATAGGTTAGGGTTACACAGAGTCGGTTACAATGGTAGGAGATCTACATATCCGTATCGCTAAGCTTGCCTTCCACGCCAAGGAAAGTCCCATCCGGACACGGGACGATGTCTTCAATCTTGTATCTTCATAGTCTTGGAGTCCGGCCGTGACCATAGCCCGGCTATCTGGACACCCCCTAGTCCGGGACTCCCTCAGTAGCCCCTGAACCAGGCTTCAATGACAACGAGTCCGACGCGCATATTGTCTTCTGCATTGCAAGGCGGGTTCCTCCTCCGAATACTTCATAGAAGGTTTTGAACACAAGGATAGTGTCCGGCTCTGCAAAACAAGTTCCACATAACACCGTAGAGAGAATAATTTTTGCACAGATCTGTTGATGTATTCTGCGGCGTGACATCACACCACGACCAGGCGTTTATATGAATTGTTTTTACTGTTCCACCTCAACGTGTTTAGCGAGGCGGTTTCCTTGGCACGTCTTATCAAAGCATAGATCGTGCCCCCTTATTCCGGGATTCTCATCAATACGGGCATGGGTAACCCAACCGTGCCCGTTGGCCTGCCTCCTCTATCAAAGGCGAATCCTAATCGACCATGGGGTGGGCTCTTGGTATTCAACCTCTTTATAATGAGACCAAGGCCCTCTTCTTTTTACACCCTCCATCGAGTTCGCCTCGCGCTTCGAGTTCCAACACCCAAATCTTCAGATTCAGGCGCTTCGGACTTTCGACGATGTCCGGATCCGACTAGCACGGCCGATGGATGTCTTCCTCCATCACAGAAGAAGATGTGCTAAAGCTGCACGACACTAGGTATCTAACCGGCGAGATCTCGCATAGGCTGCCTCCTCCAGGGCAGGTCATTCCCACTCCTGAGACCAACGAGAACGTGGTGTTCGTGTCCTACTTCCTTCAGGGTTTAGGCTACCCGACGGATCCCTTTGTGCGGGGGCTCATATTTTATTATGGGCTTGATTTCCATGACTTGAATCCGGAGTCCATCCTCCATATCTCGTCATTCATTGTCGTATGTGAGGCCTTCCTCCATATTACCCCCCACTTTGGATTGTGGCTCAAGACCTTCAAGGTGGAGCCAAAGATGATCGAGGGATAACAAGCAGAGTGCGGAGGGGCGGTCATAAGCAAATGTGCTGATGCTCCGTGGCCCGAGGGCTCTTTTCAAGAGGAGCTTGGTTTGTGGCAACGGGAGTGGTTTTATATCACCGCTCCCAGGGGCACCAAATGGGCGGCGCTCCCTGCCTTCCGCTCAGGTCCACCACAGCTGCTGGCATCATGGGTCAACAAGGGGCTCGACTAGGGGCCGTCCAAGGACGTTCCCTTGCTGCAGGGCCGTATTCGAGACCTCCAGGAAAGAGGAATCAACCTGGTTGCAGTGGCGCAAGTTATGGTGATCCGGCGCCTTCAACCCTGCAAACATCGCCCCCTCCGCCTGTGGGAATTCAACCCGGAGGGACCACGAGTTCTCCAAAATTTTATGGGCACGACGCCCGTGGAGATGTATAAACTGTTCTTCGGATCACAAGAGAAGTGTCCGGACTTGACCGAGGACGCAGGACTAAGTTGCAATTGCCCAGATACTCAAGTAAGTAGTCCTGTAACCGGACAAGCTGTTCATTCATTTATTTTATATATATGCCCTTTAAAGGAGCCGTTTCTTGAACAGGAGTGGATAGCCAAGGCAAAGTTAATAAGGTGTCCGGCTCCCCTCCCAGAGACCACGCCGGATCCCATGCTGACCAAGATGTTGAAAGCCGCGCCTTTTGAAGAAGGCGAAGGGGGGAGCGGGGAAGCAACTGCCTCTATGAAGGAGGCTATCAAGGAAGGAGGGATTAAGAGTCCCACCTTCCGAGGTGAGAAGAGGACCGCTTCGGAAGATCCGGAGGTCAAGGCCTCAAAGAGGGGAAAGGAATCTTCGGCAAAGAGTCCGGCGCTGGGAAGTAACCCAGCCGCATTATTTCCCCAAGGGAATCAGCCCTCCAGCGAGCCGTAAGTAAAAAAGAAGGGGTCTTGTAAATAAGGAACATCCCTGTATTTATTCATGAAGATAACCGAAATTGTACCTTGTAGTTCGGACCTCAGCCCTTCTCAGCAGAGCTCGTCTTCGGGGGATCTTCTTCCGGAGATGATGGAGAGCGAAACGCCTCCACCTGTCGCACCCTCATGTGAAGCGGTCGACCCGGAGGTGTCGTCGCGGAGGGTTCCCCCAAGTCCGGCGGTGCCGGAAGGTCCGACGCCTAGTGGTGTGCGGTCGGAGGAGCTGAAGGATCTGCTCGGGCGAGCGGCTATTTCATAGGATCACCGTGCTCTAATGGGTATGGTGATTGAAAGAATTGCATCCGCGGAGAGCGGATTGCATGAAGCCGTCAGAAGCTTACTGACGGGGTTTGAGGTACGCAAAAATGATGTACCTTCTGACAGTTATGCATATAAAATGCGCCCTGTATAGATAGTAGCCCCTGAGACTCGGTATGTTGTCAAAATTGACAACGTGCCGAGGATCAAATTCTCAGTTATAACATATCGCCGCTCCTAAACAGGTGGCGGGGCGTCCGGAGGCCAGCCGGACTGATGAATATGCCGAACTAAAGCGGCAACTTGACGAGGCGGATGCGGACATCGCGCTGGTCAATAAACGGTTTGACGAGTCACAAGGTATGCGACTTCTATGCGGACACCTGGTAAGGGGGCTTGACGCCCATGTCTTACTATTTGTATGCGTAATGCAGATGGTGCCGCTGCCGTGGAGGAGCTGCGGGCGGAACTCGCCCGAGCAAAAGAGCAAGCCAGGGTCAGTAATGCGGCCGCTTTAAAGGCGGCCGAAGAGCTAGAAGCCGAACGGGCTGCTCACTGCCGAAGCAAAGAGGAAATGGCCGATATGGCCAACAAGTTAAGGAATACTACCGATCGCTGCGAGGTTCTTGAAAAAGAACGTCAAGCGGAACAAGAGGACCTAAAAAAGGCCGCCGCCGAATCCAAGAATGCCCAATCGGCTTTGAGAGCTGCCAAGGAGGAGCTGAGTCAGGCCGGGGCAATTGCGGCTGGAAAACCGTTTCTGCTGCGGAGGAAATATACAGATCCAAAGTATGCTCAGTTGGATAAGTTGTGGAGTTCAGAGGATGCTTATCTGGACTTGGCGGCGAGCGCTGCGGACGCGGTTGAGCACTTCCGGGGCCAGAAGGGGCACAGAAGGGAAGAGCTATATTGGTCGCAATTCCATAGTCCGGAGCGTCCTCTGCCGCTGACCGATCGGTTGGCCGAATGGGCCGAGCTGAATCGGTTGTTCGGATTTGCCATGAAGCATGTCCTGACTCACTTATGGCCGGGCGAACCCCAGCCGAAGAGCTATTTTGGTTTAGTGCAGCAGTTCCTTGGTGCGGTACCGCGTATCGACACAATGAAGCGATCGGCGTGTATTGAGGGAGCGTGGATGGCTCTTGCCCGTGTCAAGACATACTGGGCTGAGATGAAGGCCACCGACGTTGCATCCCACGACTCGGACACAAGCCGAGTACCTGCCGAGCACTACTTTGAAGAAGTCCTGCCGGGCGCTCGTTTAATAAAGACGCAGTGCTCGAAGGATATTATGTTTAAATGACATGTATGATTTGTGAAAACAATGTTTCAATATAATATAAGAGCTTTTTATACTTGTGCGTTCAAGTAGTAAACTACTCCCTGTGCGGCCGTTTATGTATATGTGTATATAACCTGAAAGATGGCAGTCCTTGGCTTCAGCCCCCACGCACATAGTGCGGGGGTGTTTGCAAAGAAAGCGCTTTTTCACAGTTAATCCAACGTCTTGGTTCCGTTAAGGAGGTGATAGCGTAGCAAACCAGGCAACCGGACTATAATGCTTTATCACGTTCACTTAGCCATAGGAGTTCGAGGGTGGGGCTACTATATAGCCCCTGGGGGCACCGCACTCTCCTGAATTTGGGGTGCGTATGTGCCTGACCGAAAACCGGTCCTTCGTTAATGTGGAGGAATTCTAAACATTCCTGTGAGTCATCGAGTGGTTGAACAGTCTCTCGCTATATCATGACAGTCAGTTTTCGGCTTTCTCTACTGAGGTGCTCGCCCGGCCGAACCGGGGCACAATCGCAGTAGTTCTCCTGGTGTCGCGTTAGCCTGAAAACGGAACGTAAGGCAGCAAAACACAGGAGCCGGGCAACCCAACATTTGACCAAAGACATGATTCGGAGCTGATGCATATATGGCCTAACTCGAGACGCCGAATACTCCCTAAGGTATTCGGTCTTTATGAAAATGGGCAGAATAATGCCCTAAGCCCCTGATGTCCAGGTACGCGCAAAAATTCTGGTGCGGCCAATGCCAAAACGCCAGCCTCCTCCTCGGTTATAGTAAGGAACCGGGGGATGTACATCAACAAGAGACAATAAAAAAGGTTTACGCAGGGTCTTAATCTGAAAAGAATCCTTGCAACGGGTCCCTACTGCATGTCTGCGCCTGTGTCTCCATTGTGCCGTATCCTGGACGGGTGTAGCACGTTGTTCATCTCTTGTGGGAAAGTCTTTTGTTTTCCGGGGCTCTGCTTGTGGTGCTCGTCATCTTCACTTGGTGTGTCGAGCCCCTTGTGTTCAGCGTTCAGTCTGCCGGACTATTTGAAGACCCAACAATTTCGGTGGGTATGGTTAGCAGGCCTCCCAGGAGTACTGTGGATTTGACATATCTTGTCCAGGATTTTGTTGAAGTTGGATATCTTGTCCAGGAGTACTGTGGATTTGACATATATTGTCCTTAAGGGGCAGTTTTTTGTTGTTCTGCCGTGAGCTTTTGAATCCGGCGTTGACTGCCATGCTCTTTGGACTGTTCCTTTTAATCCGGCCCTGGTCCTTGTTGCGCCGTGGTTTCCCATTTCCATCCCTGATTTCGGATGTACTTGGGTCGCTGGTGCTGCATCTTGCTAGCCAGCTATCCTCTCCCGCGCAAAAGCGGGTCATGAGATTTGTTAATGCGGCCATTGTTCTTGGCTTTTCTTGGCCAAGGTGTCTGGCGAGCCATTCGCCTTGGACGTTGTGTTTGAAAGCTGCTAAGGCTTCGGCGTCCGGACAGTCGACTATTTGGTTCTTTTTAGTAAGGAACCTGTTCCAGAATTTCCGTGCTGACTCTCCGGGCTGTTGAGTTATGTGACTTAGATCGTCTGCATCCGGAGGGCGGACATAAGTCCCCTGAAAATTTGCCCGAAATGCATCCTCGAGCTCTTCCCAGCTTCCAATGGTATTTTCGGGGAGGCTCTTAAGCCAATGCCGAGATGGCCCTTTGAGTTTAAGGGGTAAGTATTTTATGGCATGGAGGTCATCTCCTCTAGCCATGTGTATGTGGAGGATGTAATCCTCGATCCAGACTCCAGGGTCTGTTGTTCCGTCGTATGCCTCTATGTTTACGGGTTTGAATCCTGCTGGAAATTCATGATCCAACACCTCATCGGTGAAACATAGGGGGTGTGTGGCGCCCCTATATTTGGGTGTGTCGTGATCTTTGGAATTTTGGCGTATTGCATTGCTTTGACGAGCATGCTTTCTTGGCCCATAAATGGACCTAACTGGGCCATCCTTTTGATGTGAATCCTTATGCGGATCGCATATTGGCTTGTGTGCGGCCCCATTCGCCGCTCTCTTTTTGCCGTGAGGTCGTCCATCCGACCGGGTGGCCTTCTTGCTTTTTAATTGTGGGGGCTCAAAGGCCTCCTCGTCGAATTCGGGCAGTAGCTTTCTTTTTGGGTAGCTCTTTGTTCGGCGACCGTCGCCGTACTTGTCTGCGGTGCTGAATACTTTGCTCCATTTGATCCTGAGTGCATCTTCCGTTGTTTTGAGCTTCCGCTTCTACTTTTTCAGGCTACGCGCAGTGGCGACGAGCCTTTTCTGGAGGTCATTTTGCTCCAATAGTTTGTCCGGCCTCAGATCGTCCGGACTGTTGTCTTCGCCGGGGACAGATTGTTTATCCAAGTTGTCTTGTTCAGACGATTGCTCGATAGCTTGTTCCTTGTCCACCGGTTCGCCCTGCTCTATGGCTGGGTCTTTGTTGAGGCGGGACTTTGTTCGGCGTTTACGTTGCCGTTTTGACTGCTTTTCGAGGGATTTATCCTTCGTAGCGTCCCGTTGTTCCTCGTCTTCATTTCCTTTAGGTGTATCCACCATGTATATATCATGAGATGAGGTGGTTGTCCAGCATCCTATAGGTTCTGGCTCATTGTTGTCTCCTACATCGTCGTCCATACCGTCGATGTCTTCGGAGTCGAAATCGAGCACGCCGTGTAAGCTTTCGATAGTGGCTACGAAGTGGGTGGTGGGTGGGCGTTGAATTTCTTCGTCGTCCGGATCCCCACCTTCCTGACCGTAGTCCGGCCAGGGCTCTTCGGATAAAGAGAGAGACTTTATTGAATTCAGGATGTCGCCAAAGGGCGAGTGCTGGAAGATGTCTGCGGCCGTGAACTCCATGACCGGCGCCCAATCGGATTCGGTTGGCAGGGGCGCGGAGGGTTCGGAGTCCGGAGAGGAGTCCGGCACCCTGGCCATCCATGGACGCGCACACCGGTGCCCCGCTCACCCTGTTGTACAGCCGCGACCCCCCCCCCCCCCA
Organism: Triticum aestivum; assembly: GCF_018294505.1. Taxonomy (NCBI): domain Eukaryota; kingdom Viridiplantae; phylum Streptophyta; class Magnoliopsida; order Poales; family Poaceae; genus Triticum; species Triticum aestivum. Next base: position 788,049,490 of record NC_057798.1, on the reverse strand, counting down.
AGGTGAAAAAAATTCCAACTTTTCTTTTCTTGTTATTTTTTCAATGCATCATCACATATAGATAGCTTATTTGCATTGTTCAAAAAACTTTGTAGTCTCAACGATGATGCATACATGTCAACTATGGGTGTTGGGTCCAACAATTCGCATTGGTCTCAAACCAATGACATCCATTTTGATGACCATGAGTTTGAGGTGGACGAGGAGGGTGAGGGCATTGTCGACGCGCCGAAAGGAAGAGCGGGCAATCACACCACCAACGATGACAAGTTAGTATGCTATACTTATTTGCAAGTGTCGAGGGATCCATCCATTGGAGGTGATCAAAGTAGAGACACTTATTGGGGCGAATGAAAGAACACTTTGATGCTCACAACGTGAGTGGAATTGACCGCTCCGAGAGATCACTTCGGTCCCGATGGTCGACAATCAACTCGGATTGTCAAAAGTGGGCGGCTTGTCAAAAGGCGGTTGACAAGATTAACCCAAGTGGCACAAATGAGGATGATCGAGTAAGTGGCATCTCATATATGTTCATCATACTTGTTTTTGGTGACCAAAGTGCTAACTTGTTTTGTTTCTCTTGTAGTACAACATTGCACAAAACTTGTTCAAAGAAGAGACGAGGACAACCAAGAAGGGGAAGATCAAGAAAGGAAGGGTCTTTACCTTGCCTCATTGCTATGAAGTGTTAAAGGATGATGAGAAATGGAAGAAGCGTGATGGTTTGGATGATTTGCATTTGAGCAACAAACGCAAGCGAACAATTGAGTTGAATGATGATGATGAGGAGGAGGATGCATCAAGTGATGACGGCAAGAGAAGCCCCACACCCAACTCGGTTTCATACTCGGAGCCAAAACGACCGGATGGGTGCAAGAAAGACAAAACCGAAAAGAAGAAGAGGAAAGGAGATGATGAGCTCAAAAATGCTATGGAAGCTATTGTGAAGGCAAGGGTCGAAGCCAATGAGGTGAGGAAAATGGCAAGGAACCAAGATGCCGCGGCCGAGGAGAGGAGGTTGGCGGCCGAGGAGAGGAGGGTGGCCGCCGAGGAGTGGAAAGTGGCATTGGAGGAGAGGAAGGTGGGCATGGAGGAGCGAGCTAAGTTGTTGGAATGGGAGAAGCACTTGTTCTTCTTGGACACATCTAACCTCAATGCGGCGCAAAAGGAGTATGTCAATCTTGCCCAACAAGAAGTCTTGATCCAAAAAAGAGCCATGGTTCGTGCAATGGGTGGCGGTGGCCTCGGCGCCATGGGTGGCGGTGGCCTTGGCGCCATGGGAGGCATGGGTGGCTTCGGAGCCATGGGAGGCATGGGTGGCTTTGGAGCACCCTCTGACGCTATGGCCGCCATGGGAGGCATGAGTTTTGCTTCTCTGATCGGAGGCATGGGTGCACCTCCGGCCGCCGTGGGTGGAATGTCTTTCGATGTGCCTTCTCACACACATTCCCATGAAGATGCCGTTGAAGATCTTGCCAACTCCGTCGGAGCTTCACATGATGCGGTGCGTGATGCGGTGCGTGATGAGGAGAGGGAGGAAGATTCATCTTCGGAGGCAGAAGAATCGTCTTCGGAAGATGATGAGGACGAAGACGAGGAAGAGGATTGATGTGTCTTTCATTTGTGTCTTGAACTTGATTTGCATTTAAACTTGGTTGGATGAACTTGTGGGCATGATTTTGAACTTGTGGGCATGAAATTTTATTAATCATCAACTTGTTTGTGTCACATTTCACATGTTCATTGCATTTTGATGAATGTTTCAAACTCATTTCAAAATATCATGTTCATTGCATTTTATGCCCGGCGAGTCGCGCGCGCTGTATTTTTGCGCGCTGCTGGAGCGACGCGCGCACGCTGCATTATAGCGCGGCTGCTGGAGCCAGCGCTGGCGGCCGCGCTAAGCCAGCCGAAGCGCGCCGGCAAATAGGTTTTTTGCGCGCGGCGCTTAGCGCGGCTGTTGGAGATGCTCTAAGGTGAAAATGCCATCTGCACCTTCACTCGACACAAAATATGGAATGCTTGTCCAGATTATAAACAACATTGCCAGATAATGATCCGAGGTTGGTTATCGGTTGAAACTAATTTGAAGCTTTGTGTTTTTCTTATAGCTGGCTGATATACTTTTTATTTTTATAAGGTATATATCTTTTACATTCTGCAATTACTTGCCCATATATGTCAGTTTTCTTGGAAATATGTTTCCGGTTGTGTGCTGATTAGATAGTCATCTTTGCACATGTGGGCTAATGAGGTATATATGGATCATGTGCTGATTAGATAGTCATCTTTGCACATGTGGGCTAAGGGCATCTCCAGCCGTTGGCCCCCCAGGAGGGGCAAAAAATCCCCCAGTCGCGGCGCCCACGGTTAGTCAAAAAAGTCAAATACGGCGCAAAAACGACTCAAATTTAACGTAAACATCGGCGAGTTCGTTCAAACTTAAACATATTTTACAAAAAAAGAAAAAAAAACTACCGCGGGCTACCCCCGCCGTCTCCCTCGCCGCCCGCCCACGCAGCACCGCCGTCGTCGTCATCGTCGTCGTCGTCGTCGCCACCCCCGCCTACGCCTCCGCCGTCCCTGCTGCATCCCTCCCCCGGTTGGCGCGGCGGGTTGGACGGTCCGGGGGCGTCGTCGTCGTCGTCGTCATCGCTGTCAGGACCACAACGCCGTGCGCGTCCTCGCGCCCACGCTTGCGGGCGGCGATCTCCTCCAGGGCCCGGCGCTGCCGGACCATCTCGTCGCGGAGGTAGTCGTCCCGCGCCCACCGTATGGCGTCCTCGTCGGAGAAGCCGCGCCGGGCTATCTCCTCGTACTCCGCGGGCAAGCCGGGCTCCGGCTTGGGCTCGACGAGGACGAAGCGGCCGGTGGGTGGAGAGGCGTTGGCGCCGATGCGGACGCAGGAGCTGCGGGTGCGCGCGCTGATCGGCGTGCCCTGGGGCTCCGGCTTGACGGGGCGGAGGCAGGGCGAGCCGCCGGACGAGGAGGAGGACCCCCCGGTCTCCATGAGCCTCGGGGTCTAGGAGCTTCCCCGGCGGCGTGAGAAGGAAGGGGGAGCGGGGTACTCGAGGCGTGGCGTGTTGCCGCCCTCGATGTACTCGAGGACGGCCTCCAACGTGCGCCCGGGCACGCCCCACCACCGACGCCGGCCAGCGGCGTTGAGCCTGTCGTAGGGCATGACGCCGTTGGTGGCCTCGAGCTGCTGGGCGTGACGGCGGCGGAAGTAAGGGTCCCAGAGCGGGCTGTCGGGCACGTACCGTGGCCCCTCCCTCGCCGCACGCGGCAGGTTCGAGTGGATGCGTGCGATCTCCGCACGCCGCGCCGCGCCGGTGGGTACCGGGGGCACCGGCACGCCGCCCGCGCTGATCCTCCATGCCCCGGGCACCCGCATGTCCGGCGGGACCGGGTACTCGGCCTCGTAAAGGAGGCGAGCCTCGTCTTCATGAAGATGGCGGCGGCCGAAGCCGTTCGCCGCCGCGCCGTCGCCTGGGAAGCGCTCGGCCATGGGTGTGAACTGGAGACGACGAAAGAGAGGAGAGGAGAGGGAGGAACGACGACGGCGGGAGAGTGTGAGTCGCCGAGTGCGCCGGGGTGCGTCATATATAGGCCGAGGCGCGCGTGCCACCGTGTGTACGCGTGGCGGGCGAGGGAGGGCGAGGGACGCGTGTCGTCCGGTCTTCACTGCGCCGCCGAGGCATCAATGGTGCAGGCTGACCGGCGCGGCAGCGCGCAGCAGCTTTGGCATTGATTCGCCACGGGAAACGAGGCGATGAGGACGACGAAGGGCCGAGAAGAGAGCCGTGTCGCTGACGCGGCGGGCCCGCGGCTTTTTCGCGCCAAAACAGTTTGCCCGGCGCCCCCGGGCGCCCCCCAGTGCGCCGGGTTCGGGCTGGGTCCGCCGGCACTGTTTTCGGCTCAAGCCGGCGAAAATCGGGCTCCTGGGGCCGCGACTGGGCCGTTTTTTCGGCGCCGGCGCGAAAAAAACGCCTGGGGAGGCCTTCCTGGGGACCCGGCTGGAGATGCCCTAATGAGGTATATATGGATCTTGTGCTGATTAGATATATGCATCTGGGTGTTGATCTTAATGTTGCCACTCCTAGGAAACTGACATGACAGACTGACAGTGTATATTATTCTTAATGTTATACAATTGGAATAATGTTTATACAATTGTAAAGCTTCGATGGCTATTTTCAAGCTGGTTTCAGTGTAACATTCTTTTCTTGCTAAATGATGGTTTCCATGCCATGGTCGTCTAGGAATCAAAGAGAACAATATTTAATTTATTAGAACATAAATAAGTCGAGTTTAGCAATTATTTTCTCTTGTCCCTGATAAACTGCATTAAACACACCAACCTCAACACTTTGTTGTTTTAACTTCTCTCTTTTCTTTTTAACTTCTTTTTTTCTTTCCTTTTTGGTTTTTTCGTTTCTTGTTTTTTATCTACTAAAATTTCATGAACTTCTTCCAAAATCGGTGAAGTTTTTGTAAAATCGACGAACTTTTTTGAATTTGTGAACTTCTTACCGAATTGATGAACTTTCTTCAAAACCGATGAACTTTTAAAAAAATCGATGAATTTTATGGATTCTGCAAAATTGATATACTTTTTTCAGATTAGATGATTTTTTTTCCAAATTTGATGAACTTTTTTTCAAATCGATGAATTTTTCCAAATTTGATAAACTTTTTCCAAAATTGGTGAACTTTTTTCAAATCCGTTGATTTTTTTAAAATTGCTGAACATTTTTCAACATTGATGAACTTTTCTCAAAACTGATGAACTTTTTTCAAATTAATGATCTTTTTCCAAATTAATGATCCTTTTCCAAATTAATGAACTTTTTCAAATTCGATGAATTCTTTTGAAATCCGATGAAGTTTTTCTAAAATTCGTGAGCTTTTCTCCAAATCCATGAACTTTTTCAAATTAATGATTTTTTGTATTTTTTGTTTTTTTTCACAAATGTGATTGTGTACATGTGCTGGCCCACCATTGCCTGACCCATGGGTGCCAGGGAGCTCCCCGCGAATGATGGGAGCAATTAACCAAGGAGAGCTCCTTAGGGAACCTCCCCAAGGGTCACTTGTGGTGGCCTGAAGTGTCGCGCTCTGGACGCTTCATTCGGATTTTATTTTGTTATTTTTTCGCACGCGTTTTTCGCTTTTAAAATGGTTTTTATTGGCTTTTTGGTCTTCCATCAGTCTTTCCTATCTTCTGGACAAAAAAACTTCGGCGGAAATAATGGATTTTTTTCCTTCCGCGAAAGGAATGGTTTTGCTTCCGCGAGAGGCACGACCGTGCCTTTCACGGAAAAAACATATACTTTTTCTGCGAGAGGCATAGATTTGCTATCGCGGGGAGGCATGGCCGTGCCTTTCGGAAACGCAGAAAAGATGTGTTTTTTCCTTCCACGAGAGGCACGGCTGTGCCTCTCGAAAACGAAAAAACAGGTTTTTTTGCTTCCGCGAGAGGCACGGATTCGCTTCCGCGAGCGGCACAGTCATGCCACACGAAAACGGAAAAAAAGTTTGTTTTTGCTTCCGTGAAAGGCACGGAAAAAAACGCTTTTTCAGAAAGGAAAAAAGTGCCCCTGGTTCTTTTTTTGTCCGTTTTTTCGTGAAAAAAAAGTACATCAAAATCTATCAACATAGTATCTACTTTTTAACATCTCAATGCAAATCCAACGGTAAAAATGGTTCAAGATCTGGAAGCATGATTTAAGAGATAAAACATTTTGAATAAACGGATTTATGACAAAAAGAGAAAGCTTTCAAAGAGTGCTCCTTAATTATTAATGATCTTGGCGAATGATCGCTTATAGTGATATGTGTTAGGGGGAAATCGGCCACAGGCGTCTCAACTAGGGCCGGCCCATGAGGATGGAACGAGCGCATTTGTTTTGAGAAGGTTTGAGCTGCTCTCATCTGTTGGGAAGCTCCCTGACCGGTTCCCCAAGTTATTTTTCTTTTGGTTTTAGTTTTTTCTATTAAGTTTCCTTTGCAGATTTTCTAAAAGTTTTTCTCTTTGGTTTTTTTTTTTTGAGGAAAAGCCATCATGGCGGTTTATATTCCATATGAAAACAAGGATACATCGTTCGATAAAACATCCACTAGAAACCCTGGAGGCTCGGTCTTCCAAACAATAGTTCGAGTTGTCTCCGAGTTCCTAGCCAATACATCTGCTGCCATATTGGCTTCCCTAGGACAATGATTAAATACTATAAAACTGAAATTACGAGCTAAGAAAGAGCACTCTTCATAGATGGCCGCCGCCGGTCCGAGGGAGTTCCCACCGCTCTGCATAACCTCAATCACCTCCATGCAATCCGCTTTGACGTATAGTTTTTCTCTTTGGTTTTAGCCCTCTTGAAATTCATGTACTTTTAAAATTTCGTTTAAAATTCATGACTTTAAAAATTTCATGAAATTTTTAAAATTTATGAAATTTTAATAATTCATGAATATATTTGAAATTTTTATTTTTTTAAATTCCTGAACATTTTATTAATTAACAAATATTTTAAAAATATGTGAACAGTTTTTGAAGTTATGAAATTTCTAAATTTGCAAACATTGTTTTCAAAATTTTGTTTTTTAATTCATGAAAAAAATTATGATTTTTTTAAATTATATAAAACCAATTGAACAAAAAAAGATGTGAAAAAATTGGCCCGATGGGAAGCATTGTGCTAGCCATGGGCTGGCGCACCGGGCCAGCTCCATGTACATGACGCACGGCTGAGCGGCGTGACCAATGCTAGAAGGTTGCTCGGGTTAAGCAATACATAGCACCCCCCCCACACACACACGCGCACGAGGATCACCCGGTCGAGATCCAACGTCTCCTGCATCCCCTCTATCTCTTTCCTTTGTTTTTCTCTCACTAATATGTGGGGCCCACCCGCCGTCTCCTTCCTTCGGGGTCCAAGCTCACCCCAACATCCATGGCATGTTCGTCCTGGACACGTTCATGCACCGCCTTCCTGTGCCTCCTCGGCAATGCCGAGGCTACCAATAAATAGGCCACGACCACCGCGACCAAGGGGCACAACTTGAACCCCTCGAAACCCTAGGAATCGAGCATCCCGAGCCTTGTTAGGTCTAGATATGATGATCTAAACTATATCACTTAACACATTGAATTGACACGCAACCATGGCCATTAATCTTAGATCGAGCGTGCTAATTCAAAACCGTTCCGCTGTACCAAGATGAGCCACATGTTCGGCTCCCTCAGGCTGACTATCACCTCTGCAGAAAAAGCCCCTAGAACTCCAAACTACCATAAGTTTTTGCTATGGTAGCTCCAAATTCAGTGAAACTTTTTGCATATTGTTACTTTTTAATTTGTCTAATTATTCAAACACTTATCTATACTTTCAAAAAATTCAAAAAATTGCAGGAATTAGATGGCATGTCTGTCATATCAATAAAGGCATGTTAATTTTCTAAGTGCAAAACGTAGGCCTACTCATGTTCATTTCCTAATGTTTAGTGCAAACTATCTTGTGTGGGATCTAGGTCCAAACCTGCACTTCCTTGCTAAATACTAGAATCCATGAACGTAATTAATGGTATATGTGTATCTAGAGAAAAATTAATGCATTTAAATACAATTAATTTGTCACCATTTTATTTTTAATGGTTTCCCCAATTACATTAGCAGCCATTCATATGTCATCCATTATATAATGGTTGCCGGTGCATAATTTCTCCATCACAACCTATCAAGATAAGTATCAACATCTCATATCAACACCACAACATTACCAAGATGAGGGCAACCCTGACGCTACTCTTGACCCTCGCTTTCGTCATACTACCATCAGGTATAGTCCATTCATGCAACAACATCTCATATTAAGTTTTCTGACACTCGTTGCCTTCCATCTATTTGGTAGATTATTCATTCGCAGCACATCAATTGTGGCAAATAGCTCATACAACGCTTCCTTGATGATGACATATCTAGTTGGCAAAGGGAAGGAGCCATGCACGTGAAAGAAATGTACCTTGTTCCGATGAGAGGAGGATGGAATAATGAATGATGAGACATAAAAAGAACAAAAACTGGGAGAAATAGTATGGAATTGGGAGGAAAGCCTCACCGCTTACGTTAAATCCAATGTTTTAAAAACAATTGTTCAACCTTCGATCTGTGTAAAAAAAGTTTCATTACTATGACAATGGGAACAAACCACGTGACATGTGCTTTTCAGCGCGATCGTCTTCGAATCTAACAAACTGGTGTTGACATAGTTATAATGAACTCGAAATGCACCCTCAAGTTTCTTGCTCTAACCTATATATACATAGAAATTCCTAAATTTACTATTTAGTCTTGCCAAACCATGTAAGATATAAATAGATCACTTAGCCAAAGATTAAGCATTTATAGAAGTTTGAAGATATATCACTTGATGAACATGCTATATTACCACACCATATCCCTCAACACATTTTATGCGGTATGTCTTAAACATGTCAAACATAAATAGAACCAACACCTTAGGTTTCATTATGACACATTTTAATTAGAAAAAATAGAAAAACAAGTGGGACATTAAAGCCTTGTTTGGAACACGTGATAGGAAAAAAAATTCATAGAAAAATTGGAAGTTCAAAAGTTAGGACTACTCTTGTTCTTTTCCTACTCCCCCCATTCCTAAATATAAGTCATTTTTAGAGATTTCTATATGGACTACATACTGATGTATATAGACGTACTTTAGAGTGTAGATTCATTCATTTTTCTCCGTATGTAGTCCATATTAGAATCTCTAAAAAGACTTATATTTAGGAACGGAGGGAGTATTGTCTAGTGCAAAACTATCTAGTGTTGGATCTAGGTCCAAACTCACACTTCCTTGCTATACTAGAGTACTTAATTACTGGTATATGTGTATCTAGAGACAAATTAATGCATTTAATTTCCATTAATTTGTCACCATTTTATTTTTAATGAATTCCTTTGTTACATTAGCAACCATTCATATCACCCATTATATAATGGTTGCCATTGCATAATTTCTCCATCACAACCTACCAACACAACTATCGACGTTTCATATCTACGCCACAACATTACCGAGATGAGGGCAACCCTTACGCTACTCCTGACACTCACTTTCGTCATCCTACCATCAGGTATATAGTCCATTCATGCAACAACTTGCTCTAGCGATCCATCGTAGCAAATTATAGTAACAATGGGTGTTTTTTTTTCCTTGCGGAGATGCTTTTCAGACACGGCAGATTGGAAAGGTTGCCAACCATTTATTATCCCGCCACTGACAACATCATGTAGTCCCGACACTTGCAGCAGTTCATGCAGTGACTGGTATAACCAGAGGGGAAGGGAGAAATGCAAAGAAGGTGCCAAGTGTGACTCAGTGTCCTACTGTGTTCCCGACGGCTGCAACTGTATACTGTGTGGAGATTTCAACTATCCGCCCATGGGTCCTATGAGGAAAGTGATATTGACCACCTAGGGTGTGTAGTTTTTGCAAGGATATGGTGTGTGAGTCACGGGAGCATAAAACCAAATGACAGTGTATCTTAGACCATGCATGGTTTTCGTTACTGAAATATGATTCAAAATAGTTGTGTTTTCAAAAGTTATTGCAATGGAAGATACCTTATAAATTCATGTAATATTTTTTTAACTTTTTTATTTTAGGATCTCCACTGGTAAAATGATCGATTAATTTTTTGAGAAAACCCTAGAGAGCGGACACGAGCAAGATGGGCCCAAACAAACGCCCGGGGATGGTTTAGGCTGAAGCTGGCGTTTTCAGTTTCGTTTTGGGCTGAAGCTGGTTGATTTGTTGGTACAGGCCCAAATTAAACAAAAGAGAAGTTCCGTTTAGCTTGGGTTGAGACTTTATCACAGGGAGGAGATTCTATGGAGACAACGGGCGCGAGTTGACTGGCTGATGCATGGCGACAAAACACCTATTTTTTTTCACCTACGTGCAAGCAGGTGCAGGAGGAAAAACAAAATAAAAAGCTTGCTAAAAGCGGATGGTCAGTTAACAGATGATAATGGCGAGATGGAGTCAATGGCCACGGCCTTTTATAAAACCCTGTATAGCTCAGAAGGAGTACAGAATATGAACCAGGTTCTTGATACAGTGCCGAGGAAAGTAACAGTGGAAATGAACGCAGCCCTGGAGGCACCATACTCGCAAGAGGAAGTTAAAACCGCCCTGTTTCAGATGTTTCCCACTAAGGCCCCTGGGCTTGATGGATTTCCAGCTCATTTCTTCCAACGTCACTGGGACATATGTGGTGACGAGGTGACAAAAAACGGTTGGCAAAAACGGTTATAAAAATAGTGGAGGGCAGGGAGTCTCCTGAATGCATAAATGAAACATTGCTGGTCCTCATCCCCAAGGTGAAAAATCCTACCCAGCTGACACAGTTTCGCCCTATAAGTTTATGCAATGTCCTCTACAAGATTGCTTCAAAGGTAATTTCTAACCGTCTGAAGGTAGTCTTACCTGATATTATTTCTGAGGAACAATCAGCCTTCGTTCCAGGAAGGTTAATTACAGATAATATTATAACAGCGTATGAATGTCTGCATTTTATGAAAAGGAACAAAGCAAAAAAACATCAAGCTTGTGCTTTTAAGCTAGATATGATGAAGGCGTATGACAGAGTTGAATGGCCATATTTAAAAGCAATAATGCTAAAACTCGGATTTTCAGAGAGATGGGTAAGCATTGTTATGGGATTGGTGACCACTGTTAACTTCTCTGTATTATTTAATGGTCAAAAATTAGAAGAGTTCAAGCCTTCACGAGGAATCAGACAAGGGGACCCAATATCCCCGTATTTGTTCTTGATAGCAGCAGAGGGCCTGTCGTGCCTACTAAAATCAAGAAGGGAGTCATCCAATTTGCTTGGGATACAGGTGGCACATTCTGCACCACCAGTAAACCATCTTTTATTTGCTGATGACAGCCTGCTGTTCTTTAAGGCAAACAGTACGGGTGCTAATGAGGTGAACCTAGTCCTGGATATTTATTGTCAAGCAACTGGACAACGTGTAAACTATGGGAAATCTTCCATCTTCTTCAGTAAGGGTGTGCCAGATGTTGTGAGGCAGGAGATTAAAGATTTACTCAATGTGCCAAATGAGACGCTGAATGAGAAGTATTTGGGCATGCCATCAGATGTAGGAGGCTCGAAAAATGGGGCTTTTAAGTACCTCAAAGACCGCCTGTGGAGCAAAATTCAGGGGTGGATAGCAGACACTATGTCATCGGCTGGCAAAGAGGTTCTAGTCAAAGCAGTTGCACAAGCAGTGCCAGTGTTTTCAATGTCGTGCTTCAAGCTTCCAAGGGGATTGTGTGAACATTTGAACATGCTCATAAGGAAGTTCTGGTGGGGATACAAGGATGGGAAACACAAGCCTCATTGGGTCTCATGGAAATCTATGACGCAACCGAAAGGAATGGGTGGCTTGGGTTTTAAAGACTTTGAACTGTTCAATATGGCGATGTTGGCGAAGCAGGCATGGAGGCTACTGCAGAATGAACAGTCACTTAGCGCCAGGCTGCTTAAGAGTGTTTATTATCCAAACACTTCTATTCTGGAAGCGCCCCTTGGAGGGCATCCAAGCCAGATATGGAGAGCACTAATAGAAGGCAGGGATACACTAAAACAGGGGCTGATACGTCGAATTGGAAACGGTGCATCAACAAGAATCTGGAATGATAGATGGCTTCCGAGACATGAAATGATGCAACCGTATGGCTGCAGGGTACCGAACCCCCCAATTTATGTTTCTGAACTGATTGATCACACTTCGGCATGTTGGGACAGACAAAAGGTAGAGGAAGTATTCCTGCCCATGGATGTGAATATTATCCGGGGGATACCACTGTGTACCAGAAACATTGAGGATTTCTGGAGTTGGAGCTACGAGAGGAACGGGATTTTTTCAGTAAAATCGGCCTACAGAATGCTAATAGCAACACGTCATAGGAGAGAAGCATGGCTGGAAGGCTCATCCGGATCATCTACAGGGTCAAAAGAGGAAGGCTGTTGGAAGATGCTATGGAAAACAAAGGTGCCAGGGAAAATTAGGCAATTCTTATGGCGTCTCGCGAAGCAATCTATACCGACAAATGATGTTCGGGCGCATAGAAATATGTCTGACAGTAGCGCATGTGGTTTCTGTGGATCACCAGATTCGTGGCGACATTCCCTCATTGAGTGTACAATGTCACGATGTATATGGGCACTGGGAGACGAGGAGCTAGCGCAGATGCTGGTTGCAACTTCTGAACCTGACGCAAAAAATTGGCTCTTCACTCTCATGGAGTCATGCTCACATACTGTCTTTATAAAAATAACGGTAACGCTGTGGGCGATCTGGTCAGCTAGGCGAAAAGCGATCCACGAAGGAGTGTTTCAAAGCCCTCAAGCTACTAATTCTTTCATTGCCAGATTCATCCTTGAGCTTCAGATGGTACAGGAGGGCGAACCACGTTTAAATCAAGCCAGGGGCGTATCTCATGCTCCTGCGAGACGACCCAAGGCACCACCACCTGGACATGCAAAAATACACGTTGATGCGGGCATCAGACCTGGTCGGGGAGGAGCTGCAGCAGCGGTATGTAGAGACACAGATGGCACTTTCTTGGGGAGTTCTGCCCTTGTCATCGGCGGGGTGGATGACCCGGCCACGATGGAGACAATTGCGTGCCGGGAGGCATTGGCACTAGCGGAGGACCTACATATACAACACTTCATCGTCTCGTCGGACTCAAAACAAGTTGTTGTTGATATCAAAGACATAAGTAGAGGGAACTACGGAGCTATTATTAGTGAAATCATCGATAGAGCTAGTTTTTTTCATTGTAATTTTGAGTTTGAAGGTCGTGCTTTCAATCTTGAAGCACATAGGTTAGCCAAGTTCGCACTTTCATTGGGTTCGGGATGCCACGTCTGGTTTGGCCAATCCCACAACCCGAACTGTATCCCACACCATGTGGATTTCTCGGAATAAAACTTGGTTTTCCCCTCAAAAAAAAAAAGCTTGGGCTGAGACTTCTCCATCAGAAGCAATTCTAAAGTTGCCCACAAACAGAGGAGACGGAGACGACGTTGCCGTAAGAGCAATTCTACGAGCTCGTTCCGTCGTTCGTCGCGCCTCTGCATTCCCGAATTCTCCAACGACCCACACTGCCAGGTTAATTTGTCGCCGAACCCCATCTCTTAGCATTTCTTCCAACTCTTCTGTAGACAACGCAAGTAAAACAATGACTCCCAACTCTCAGGCGTGCAGTGAGGCAACCAGTACTCCACATTTCTTGAAATAGGTCTCTCATTCTCAAATCTCAACCGGAGAACAAAAGACACATGCATGCTCATTGCCAGTCGCCTCGCACATGCTGGCTAACCGGAATGGGCCGGTAAAATTCTAACAGAAGCATGGTCGTGATCGTGTTTGTCAAGCTGGGCAAGAAAGTAGGGTTCAGTGTAGACCAGAGGCGCTAGAAAAGCAGAATCTTGTGTATCTCTGTCTGCACAGAGAGACTGCCATTTATTCTTGGACAGAACAAGGGAAGGCAAACACATTCCTATGTGTCGATGTATTCGGGACGGAAGGTTTGTTACAGACATGAAGAGTACCAAGTGGGGTTTTTTATGTAAAAATTTATTGAAATCAGTTGAGGCCGCAGTATTTGCTTGCTGTATGTGGTTTTAATGAAAGTTACCATGTAAATCTGTTGACCTTATGATGTACTGTAGGAGTATTGGCCATAATCGTGTTGACGCCTGATTTTGGCAAGATACAGAGTGAAAGGGTTTTCAGCATGAAAAGTTTCACATCACCGAATGGAACAACTTTAATGTTTGGACCATAATTATTCGGCATCATGTCAAAGACCAAAACTACACTCAGATTGTCATGTTTAGGTGTTCTGAGTGCTTTTTGGTCAATTAAGCCTCCAGGACAACCTCGGATGAAGGAATGCTCTACATGAATTGTCTTCGTCTCGTCAAATCGGTCGATTTTTATATAAAAATCATCTCAATCCGAGTTCGTATGCAAAAGTTAGAGCTATCTGAATGCAGCCCTGTCAAGAGGCGAAATATGACGCGGGAGACCAGACATGTTTTGGCAAGTGTCTGATGTAATGCGTGGGTGTTTTGCCCCAGAAGATGGCCTCGAATCGGAAAACGTTCAACACGAAAGTTTTTCGTATCGTCGAAACGGTCAAGATTGCTTTTGGGCTCGTTTCCATCCGAGATCGTTTACCACCACAAAAAAGACCCACAAGGTACAGTCAGTTTAAACCGAATAGTTTTGGAAAGTTCGGACAAAACTAGTCCGAATTTGACTAGGGTTTTGAACGTGAATTGATGTAATTTTCTTGTAAAGAAAGCCTAGATGAATCCTTTTCTTGTACGGGAAGTCCAGCCGCCTCTTATATATGTTGGGGGTGACGGCCGATTGAAACAACACACAATCGAACAAATCAATATACTACTTTTTCCTGTCTACGTTTTATCTCTCCACCGTTTTTCTCTCTCGTTCTTCGCTGTTCTTCGTGTTTGAGAGCTGCGAATCCCGAGGCTCTAGGGGCGAGCGAATCGACCTAGGGCAGCCCATAGCCGCCGCAATCCCTAACGGGGTCCCTCCCGGGTGCGCGGGGTTTCGGGTCTGCAAAAGCACCCGCCGACTGTCTTGCGTATCGCGTTGTTGGTCGGGTCTCCTTCGACGTGAGCTGCGGTGCATCACCCCCGGCGTCGAGGGTACACGTGACGTGTTCGTGTGTCAACACACTTTTTGGCGACTCCACTGGGGAACGAAGATCAATCATCATCATCCACCATGTCCGATCTTCCCAAGCCATCCGAGGTAGACGCCGGCAACATCATTAAGCCCAGTCTTGATGAGATATCGGCTGATCATCGCCAAGTCTATGAGGAGTACAAGAAGGCGCGCGAAGAGAAGGATTTGCAGGAGTTCCTTGCAAAGTTCAAGAAGGATCGCCAAGGCAACATCACTCCGATTGAAGAAATCAAGTTCCCTCCTCTTCAAGCCGAGCAGGTTAAACCTTCTGTGAGTACTACCTTTTCTCCTGAGCAGTGGGCTGAGATTGAAAGTCGTATTGCTGATGGTAACAATCTAGTCTATCAAACTTTCATAGAAAATACTAATGCTCAGAAGAATACATCTCAATCGACTAGTGGTAATGATGGTGTAGCTGCTAGTGTGCAAAACCCTAATCAGGCTTTACCTATTGCATCGGCGCCTCCCGTGCCGATGGCTTATTATCCTACCCAAACAAATCAGATTGTGGCTGCACCCATTAATCCTATTATGAGCATGCCAGGTTCGGTGGCAACGCCGAACCCAACCTTACCTACAGCTACAACCACTCGACCACTAGCAAATTATGGGTCGACATACCTGCCACAATTCCTACCTACAGCTAGTAATCATACTCCTCCTATGCCACTGCCACAAGCTTCATCGTCCACTATGGATGATGGTCTAGCTAATTTTAGAGAGGAGATGGCTAAGATGCTTCGAGAGAATTTTGGGGTTGAGTTACCTCGGAATCGGATTTACCAAAAGCCGTACCCCGAGTACTTTGATGCCATCCAGTGCCCTCCAGGATATAAAATTCCAGATTTTGTTAAGTTCAATGGAGAAGGCACAAAAACCACATGGGAGCATGTTAGTCAATACTTGGCACAATTAGGTGAAGTAGGTTCACTAAATGAGTTGAAAGTGCGTTTATTTCCTTTATCATTAACTGGTATCGCATTTTCATGGTTTTCTTCTTTACCACATTGTTCCATTCGAGTTTGGTCGCAGCTAGAGCAGAAATTTCATGATCACTTTTACAGCGGCGACAATGAACTCAAGTTGTCACATCTAACATCGGTTAAACAAAAGCATGATGAATCGGTCTCCGATTACGTCAAGAGATTCAGAGAAACAAAAAACCGATGTTTTAGTTTGGTGATAACCGAGAGAGACTTGGTAGACCTAGTGCTGAGTGGTTTGAGAACTCCCATTAGAGAAAAGTTAGAGGGCTATGAGTTCTTAAATATTAACCAAGTCTTACAAAGGGCTTTGGCTCAGGAAAGCCGAAGCAAAGATCTCAAAGAAGTGCATAGATACAAAGCCGATCGTCCAAAGATGAATATGGTGGAATATGATAGTGATCACTCGGACGATGAGGGTGATGTTTTTGCTACTGAATTTGTTTGGCCATCTAAGGCCAAACCCTTTACTTGCAATGATCTGAAACCGATTCATAAGAATCGTGATGAAGATATGAAGTTTACTTTTAACATTGCTAAGTGTGATAGAATATTTGATGCTTTGCTGCAGGCTAAGATTATTAGAATGTCTCATACTTTACCGCCGTTTGAAGAGCTGAAACGGCGTGCTTATTGCAAGTATCATAACTCTTTTTCTCATGCTATTAACGATTGCAATGTTTTTCGACGATAGATACAATCGGCCATTAATGATGGACGATTGAACTTTTCTGAGATGCAAGTTGATAAACAACCCTATCCAATGAACACAATGGATTTAGAAGGGAAGAAGCTGCTCATTCGGCCGGAGGTAGCCGAATCTGCTAATAAAGCTAATGTCATTGTTGGTGAGCCCAGGAAAGACAAGGAGGGTGACAAGGTCATGGGGAGACATGTTGTGCTTGATAAGCAACCCGATGGCAAGGAAGTGATCAAGATCACCATCAAGAATCCTACACTCGGGGGGCAAACACAGGTGCAGCAGGACACCCGAGTTAAGTTTGTCAAGCCCAAGAGTCCAGAAGTTGGCAAATGGAAGAGGAATGAAGCTAAAGTGCAACGCAAGTGGGTCAAGCCAACTTTTGATATGTTACTGTCCAAATATGCTAATCAGTCGGCTGGTCCCAGCTCTAACCGGCCATCACACTTGAAGCGACCAAGGTCACCATCGAATGATATGTTCAGTCAGTATGTGAAACCGAGTGGACCAAGGGCGTAGTTTTCAGAAGAGCAGAGGCAATCTGTGTGGAATCGACTTGATTACTCATATAATGGTCGACTGAACATCGGTGACTATCAGTCGGCTGGTCAAAATATGCGACCGAGTGGAAAATATCCTAGTGTAAGAATGCACCCTGGTGGAAGCTATCCAAGTGAAAAAATGTGGCCAAGTAGATTCCATCCGACCGAGTTCCATCCGAGTGGATTCCATCAGAGTGACGTCCATCCGAGTGGATTCCATCCGAGTAAAAAGGTGCGCCCGAGTGGAAATTTCATGCATCTGGAAAGTCGAAAAGAATGGCGTGTTAAGTCACCAAGTGTTGCAGCAGTTGACTCAGGAAAAGGCAAAGAGAAAATGGATGTCGACTCACTTATCTTGGGCACCGAAACATTCCCCATACAGCAGCCGACTGTGCATAACCACTCGACTGAGCCGATACTTGCTATCACGCCAAAGCACTCGGTTAATGACCATGAAGCAAGCACCAGCCAAGTAAAGGTGAGAGATGCTAAATACACTCTACCAAAGTGGTGTCCTCCAGGGCTGACAAAGACACAGAAGAGGAAACTACAGAGGTTAAGGAGTCAAGAGATGGCAGGGCAGGAGGCCGAGAAGCAAAGGGATAAGTTGTTCAATGACACTCGACCCATGGTTCCAGCAAAACAAGTGTGGAGGCCTAAACAAATACAAGATACATCAGCTTCTACATCTATCACAGAGGTGCCTACACCACCCAAGGAGGACAATGCGACAACTATTACATCGTCTGCAACACTTCTTACTTCTCCTTCACTCGACCAGATTTCAGAATCGGTCGATCCACTTGAAGAAGAGGCTGATATGTTAGACTATGAGTCTACACCGGTCCATGAAGGTATGGATATCAATATGATATATTACTTACCTGCTGAGTTTCGTGCTGTAGATGAGGAAGGGGAAGTGGCTCAACTGGATTTTGGCCCTAAAAATGCAATATTCGAGAAGCCAAAAGAACCAGTAACACATTTGAAACCGTTGTATCTCAGAGGTCATATCAATGGATCGCCACTCAGTCGAATGCTTGTTGATGGTGGTGCTGTGGTAAATCTTATGCCCTATTCGGTCTTCAGGAAATTGGGTTTGCCTGATGAAGAATTGATCAAGACCAATATGGTGCTCAACGGGTTTGAAGGCAAAGAGAGAACTGAAGCCAAAGGTGTGATGTATGTGGAGCTTACAGTCGGAAGCAAAACTTTGGCTACTGCATTCTTTGTCGCTGAGGTGCAAGGTAACTACAACGTTATACTAGGCCATGATTGGGTTCATGCAAACCAGTGCGTGCCATCACTATGCACCAGTTTTTGATTCAGTGGGTTGATGATGAAGTGGAAGTCATTCATGCGGATAACTCGGTCTGTGTTGCTTTGGCCGATGCATCGGTGGATTGGCAACATCCCAATGCTACTTGCTTGACGGGACGTGACTTATCAGAGTTTGATTTTCTCAGCGCGACCAAGAATGGTTTTGTGCCCGTGTCTTTAAAGCCGACTGAATGCAATCGGCTCCAAGGTATGATATGTTTAAATGGATTCTAGTACCGAGTGGTTACAAAAACATCTTGTAAAATATCGGTCCGGCGAGAACGATAGGTATGAGTCTATTGAGGAGTTGGATGACATGGATAAACCTGGACAAGGTTTTACATCGGCCGATCCGTTAGAAGAGGTAGATATCGGAGACGGATCAGTCAGCCGACCGGCATTTATAAACAAAAATTTAAAAGCCGATTGTAAAGCTAAATTAATCGAGCTATTGAAAGAATATGTTTGTTGCTTTGCATGGGAATATCATGAGATGCCAGGGTTGAGCCGAGAGCTAGTGGAGCATCGGTTGCCTATAAAGGCCGGTTTTAGGCCTTATAAACAGTCGACCAGAAAGTTTAATCCGAAAACATATGACCGGATCAAGGAAGAGATCGGTCGACTGCTTGAAGCTAATTTCATTCGACCTCGCAGGTATGCCGAGTGGATTTCTAACATTGTCCCAGTGGAGAAGAAAGGATCCGGCAAGTTGAGGGTGTGCATTGACTTCAGAGATTTGAATAGGGCTACACCCAAAGATGAGTATCCCATGCCAATAGCCGATATGCTTATTAATGATGCTTCTGGACATAAGGTTATTAGCTTTCTAGATGGTAATGCCGGATATAATCAAATTTTTATGGCTGAAGAGGACATGTACAAAACAACTTTCCGATGTCCTGGTTTCCTTGGTTTATTTGAGTGGACAGTGATGACATTCGGATTAAAAAATGCTGGAGCCATGTATCAAAGAGCTATGAATTTGATTTTTCATGATTTACTCGGTATCATACTTGAAGTTTATATTGATGATATTGTTGTCAAATCGGATGCTTTTGAATCTCACTTGGCCGATTTGTGTTTAGCTTTTGAGAGAATGAAAAGCTATGGACTAAAGATGAATCCTTTGAAATGTGCATTCGGCGTGTCAGCTGGCAAATTTTTGGGTTTCATTATTCATGAAGATGGCATCGAAATTGATCCCAAAAAGATAGAGGCCATACAGAAAGTGGAGGCTCCAACATGCAAGAGAGATATGCAAAAGTTCCTTGGCAATGTCAATTATTTGAGAAGGTTCATAGTCAATCTGTCAGGGAAAGTTGATGCATTTACTCCTATCCTTCGGTTAAAGAATGATGCTAATTTCACTTGGGGGGCAAAATAGCAAGAAGCCTTTGATATGATCAAGAATTATTTGTGCACTCCTCCGGTAATGAAAGCACCCAAGCATAGAGAGCCTTTTAAGCTTTATATCGCAGCAGAGGAAGGTGTTATTGGTGCTGTTTTGACTCAAGATACCGAAGGAAAAGAGCATGCCATTACGTATTTGAGCAGACGCTTATTGGACGCCGAGACAAGGTATACATCTATTGAAAAACTATGTCTATTCTTATATTATGCTTGCACAAAATTGAGACATTACCTAGTACCGAGTGCTTGTGTAGTAGCTTGTCAAACCGATGTCATTAAGTACATGTTGCATAGGCCAATTCTTAGTGGTAGAATTGGAAAGTGGGCTTATGCATTGATTGAATATGATTTGTCTTATGAATCTATAAAATCCATGAAAGGCCAAATTGTTGCTAATTTCATTGTTGAACATCGGATTAATGACAAGCATGATGTTGATATAAACCTTGTTTCATTAGTGCCATGGAGATTGTACTTTGATGGTTCAGTTTGTAGCAATGGCCAAGGTGTTGGTATTGTTTATGTATCTCCTCATGGTGCTGTTTTTGAAGCCTCATGCCGCTTAGAATATTTTTGCACAAACAATCAAGCCGAATATGAAGCATTGTTATTCGGTTTAGAGATGCTACTTGCTATAGGTGTTACACATATTGAGGCTTACGGTAATTCGTTACTAGTGGTGCAGCAAATATCCAGAGTCTTTCAGTGTTTGGACGAATCACTTAATGTTTATCTTGATAAATGTCTAGATATAATTTCTACTTTGGATTGTTTTAGCATTACACATATATCTAGGCATGACAACTGGAAAGCAAATGAGTTGGCACAGCAAGCATCTGGATATCATGTTGATCGTGGCATGTTTCATATCTCTCAAAGACCGATGTCTTGTCTTGCCAATATGGGAGAGGCCGAACCTGAACCCACTGATTCGGCCATTAACAAAAAATCTAGTGCAGGTGATAATTCCGACTGGAGAAAGCCCATTGTTGATTACTTGTGCAATCCGAGTGAAAGGGTGGACAGGGCTGTTCGGCGTATGGCTTTTAAGTATACAATGAGAGATGATGGTCTTTATCGCCGAACAGTCGATGATGTTCTTCTAAAGTGTTTGGATGAGGACCAGGCAAGAGTTGCTATGGGGGAAGTACATGAAGGTATTTGTGGCACTCACCAGTCGGCTCCCAAGATGAAATGGTTATTGCGACGTGCTGGGTTTTATTGGCCGACTATGATTAATGATTGCTTCAGATATTATAAAGGATGTGAAGCTTGTCAAAAGTTTGGTGATATTCAATTGGCTCCTGCTGCTATGTTACATCCTATTATCAAACCGTGGCCTTTCAGAGGTTGGGGTTTAGATTTCATTTGACAAATCCACCCGTCTTCTTCAAAAGGGCATCGGTTCGTATTGGTGGCAACTGATTATTTCACTAAATGGTCTGAAGCAGTACCTCTCAAGAACATGACACATACGGAGGTAATTCAATTCATAACCGAGCACATTATTCATAGATTCGGTATTCCTCAAACGTTAACTACGGATCAAGGTTCATCTTTCATGTCACACCAAATCAGAGAGTTTGCCGAATCTTATAACATAAAGTTGCTCAATTCCTCTCCGTATTATGCCCAAGCTAATGGACAAGCTGAGTCTAGCAATAAAATTTCAAGGTGATCCGAGGAGATGGCATGAGTTGTTGTCTGAAGCTTTGTGGGCACATAGAATTTCAAGGCATGGTGCTACCAAGGTGACTCCATATGAGCTTGTATATGGCCAAGAGGCTGTTTTACCAGTGGAAGTAAATTTGAATGCTTTGAGAATAGCCAAACAAAATGATTTATCGGCAATAGACTTTTATAACTTGATGATGGACAATATTGATGAAGTTGCCGATAAACGTTTGGTTGCTTTGAAGTCCATAGAGAGAGACAAGTTGAGGGTTGCAAGAGCTTACAATAAGAAAGTTAAGTTGAAGAATTTTCAAGTTGGTGATCTCGTCTGGAAGGTGATTCTGCCGATTGGTTCAAGGGATAGGAAATTCGGGAAGTGGTCTCCGAGTTGGGAAGGTCCTTTTAGAATTACAAGGGTTGTTCCCGGAAATTCATATTTGGTGGAATCAATACAAGGGGCATTGTTACCCCGAGCTCTCAACGGGAAATATTTGAAGAAGTACCACCCGAGTGTGTGGCAGGAAGCCTGAGTAGGCAATGGCCGATATATGACTATCGCCCTTAGCACAAACATGGCCGATACATAATTATCGCCCTAAGGAAAATAAATGGCCGATGGAGTGTCGACATCGTCCTTAGAACGAACACTATGCATATTATTTTTCGGCATGCAAGCTTTGCCGAAAAACAGGGGGGCATGTGTTGACGCCTGATTTTGGCAAGATACAGAGTGAAAGGGTCTTCAGCATCAAAAGTTTCACATCACCGAATGGAACAACTTTAATGTTTGGACCATAATTATTCGGCATCATGTCAAAGACCAAAACTACACTCAGATTGTCATGTTTAGGTGTTCTGAGTGCTTTTTGGTCAATTAAGCCTCCAGGACAATCTCGGATGAAGGAATGCTCTACATGATTGTCTTCGTCTCGTCAAATCGGTCGATTTTTATATAAAAATCATCTCAATCCGAGTTCGTATGCAAAAGTTAGAGCTATCTGAATGCAGCCCTCTCAAGAGGCGAAATATGACGCGGGAGACCAGACATGTTTTGGCAAGTGTCTGATGTAATGCGTGAGTGTTTTGCCCCAGAAGATGGCCTCGAATCGGAAAACGTTCAACATGAAAGTTTTTCGTATCGTCGAAACGGTCAAGATTGCTTTTGGGCTCGTTTTCATCCGAGATCGTTTACCACCATTAAAAAAGACCCGCAAGGTACAGTCAGTTTAAACCGAACAGTTTTGGAAAGTTCGGACAAAACCAGTCCGAATTTGACTAGGGTTTTGGACGTGAATTGATGTAATTTTTTTGTAAAGAAAGCCTAGATGAATCCTTTTCTTGTACGGGAAGTCCAGCCGCCTCTTATATATGTTGGGGGTGACGGCCGATTGAAACAACACACAATCGAACAAATCAATATACTACTTTTTTCTGTCTACGTTTTATCTCTCCACCGTTTTTCTCTCTCGTTCTTCGCTGTTCTTCGTGTTTGAGAGCTGCGAATCCCGAGGCTCTAGGGGCGAGCGAATCGACCTAGGGCAGCCCATAGCCGCCGCAATCCCTGACGGGGTCCCTCCCGGGTGCGCGGGGTTTCGGGTCTGCAAAAGCACCCGCCGACTGTCTTGCGTATCGCGCTGTCGGTCGGGTCTCCTTCGACGTGAGCTGCGGTGCATCACCCCCGGCGTCGAGGGTACACGTGACGTGTTCGTGTGTCAACAAATCTGTATGAGTTCAGTGTTTCCTACAACACCCATAGACCATTCGTTCATATATATTGTGACAGTTATATTTCACACGGAGGGGTATCGTTTGTGTTCGAGGCAAGCTATTGGCATGCTAAAAGGTGTTGTTGCAGGCCTGGTACGCTCGACTAATCTCCCTTGTTTGTCATAATTGCTTTCTTTGTGGTGTGCTCAGACAAGCTTGAATTGTACAAGGGTGGCATCTTGATTGTTTGGTTCCTTAGTTTTAGCTTATTTACAATACGAGTCTGGTTAAGTTGAGTTAGGATCCTATTCTTGGACCACAAGCTTATGAAATACCAGTGAGAACAATAACAATAATTAAACCAATGAACTCTGACTGCCTGTGAATCTCAAACAGATGTTGAGAAATGTACATTTGTTGGAAAGATAAATCAATGTCCAAGAAAGCAACAGCAGTACAAACTGCAGCAATCACTGCCTTTATTACATAATTATAATTCGTGTTTAACAAACACAAGTCTTAAGCTGCCGAGGACCCCCAGCTAGCTTTACATGATACGTAATAAGCAAACGACATCACAACAATTTACAGGAAAGTAGTAAACAGATCTGAAGAAAAACTTTGAAAAAGAACACTTGTGAAACAGACACTGAACGAAAGAGAACCAAACCAACCTCCTGTAATCAAGCAGAGTGACAAAACAGAGTGATCACAACATCTAACTACACACCGAGCCACTGCACGGTCTCGTATTTAACTAGAACCTTGATATGATTGGATTCATGGCGCTTCGTATTCATTGTCTTTAATTGCTCCACTGCACCGTCCAATGCAGGGTTGTCTTTGTTTCCTTCGAGCACCACATCTTTAAGGCTTGTCAAATTCTCCATGCCTTGGATTATCTTAGATTCTCTGTGTAGAAACCTCACCTGGAGTTTCTCGAGCTTTGACATTGATTTTTCCTCAAATCTGAGAACTTCCATACCTTCAATATCAAAGTTCAGGTACAGGTACTTGAGCGCTGGAAAGTCGTGGGCAGTTTCTGCAACTAGTTCTCTACCCACGTAGTAGCAAGCCTCCAGGTGTATGTGCCACAGATTTGGCAGCTTACATACTGGGCCAAACAGTTTGTCACCATCCAAGTATGTCCAAGACAGGAAAAGCTCTGTAAGATAATTCAGTGACCGGATCCACTCAGGCAATTTGCTAATGCCGGAGCCGATCCTAAGATACCTGAGGAGCCGCGGCGGTGGGTTGATGTCATGTATAAAGTCCAAATATTGACCGTCCCTAACACGGTCGGTAACGTTCAGCCACCGCAGGGAATATATCTTGCTCAGGGACTTGGCAAGCTTTTGCCTAACATCCAGATGAAGGGGATCAGTTTCCACTTTCATGCGCAACTCTCCCAATTGTTGTAGTTCACCGAGCTCTTCGGCGGCATCAGCATCACTATCGAAAACTACTACATTCAGCGTCCGTAGTGCCTTCATCCTACCCAGGCCCTTTCTTGCTTTCCAACAGCTGAAGTAAATGTCGGCCTTCTTGTTGATTTGCAGGTGTTCTAGTTTCTCTAGTTTTGTCACCGTTTCCGGTAGATCTTCAAGTTGCGTCCCACGAACATCAAGGGTCTCCAAATTCTCCAGGTCACCGACTTCCGGAGGCATATGACTGATACTTGTTCCTTTCAAATTCAAGAGCCTCAGCAGGTACATCCGGCAGACATCTCTCAAATGTTTGTTTTCTATGGCCATGCAGTCTTCCAAGTCAAGTACCCTGAGCAGGGTGAACTTGCACAAACGGTCAAGCACCTTCTTTTGATCTTCAGGGCCAAACATGCTCAATGATCGGACATGCTCCATGTCCATCCCCTCGATTGCATTCTTCTTACCATGTGATGCTGCAATTTTGTTAGACGGCGAGTCCACAGGCGCTACCTCTTTTCCGCCATGGATGGACAGGCGGCGCATGCTACCATACGACATCCCTTCATACGGGCCACCTATTAGGCTAACAAAGTTAGCCTCCAGGGATTTGGACACCATGACCTCAAGTACTATGTCATGTACTCGACACGTCTCCACGGTCCCATCCCACCAGGTGACAATATCATCGGCCCGACCAATCATGTTCCTACTCACCAACTCGTCGTAGTAGGCTTCTGCAGTCTCCATTAATGTCAAACCCCGGATCTCAGCAACCAGTCCTTCTGCAATCCATCTCTTCAACAGCCGTTTCTTGACGATTACATAATCCTCTGGGAAAATGCTGAGGTACATCATGCAACCCTTGAGATAATAGTGCAGGTGGTTATAGCTGAGAGTAACTATTTGCCTCATGCCCTCAAGAGTAGGGTTGTTCTCCATTTGAGAACCAATTGACTTGCAAACTCTTTCCCACATATCTTTGCTCTCCGATGATTTGTAGCTGGCCAAGAGGTTCGCGATGCTAATAATGGCCATTGGTAGCCCACCACATTTTTTTAAGATTTTGTTCATTTCACTTCTCAGATCATCATGCAAAGTGGCGTCCTCTGAACCAAATGCTCTGCTGAGGAACAACTTTTTGGATTCATCAAAGTCAAGGCACTTCATCTGATGAATGAGATCTCCATCAACACTGCATGCTTCGGCAACCGTCTGTATCCTAGTGGTCACAATTACCCTGCTGCCGTTTTCATTCTCTGGTAACTTGAATCTGATTGCATCCCATGTGGCTGCTGTCCATACATCATCGACTACAATAAGGTACCTGGTTTCATCATAGGAATTCCATAGTTAACTAGGACGTGTGAAAACTGAAGGCTACCTTTAATAATATATCGTCATTAACTGCATAAACACGGCAACATAAGGCCATATACAAAGGCATGGTATTAGGTAACTACTCATTTTCGGGACATGAGATATGCAATGTAGATTTTCTTGAATAGATTTATATTATTGTAAAAATTATTCAATATTATAAATAATTAATGTTTTATACTATTTACTGTAATAATAAATATATGGATATCCAACTATTCTACTACCTCCGTTTCAGTTTACAAGTCCTACACGTACGTATACCTAGGTTGCCAATTTTATCACCCTAATATAAACTATATAACACAAAAATTATATCGTTTGAAAATAGAACATCTAAAGTTTTTATTGGTATTTTTTTTGTAATATATGACTTGTATTAGGTTGGTCAAATTGACGACCTAGGGGTAGGCGCATGCCCTGTAAACTGAGAGAAAGGTAGTAATAAGAGTTCAGCAGACCTATCGCCTGAAGGGTTTTAGGTGCAGTTTTGAAGATCCATCAATAATGGATATCCAACTATTCTAATAAGAGTTCACCAGATCGGTCACAGACGTTAGATGTGAGAAAAAGGGTTTCCCCCCGCTTTGTATTACAAAGCAACCATCCGATACAACCAACGATAGGTGCTGGGGCGGAAGCAGCACAAGCACGCCCAAAGGAAAAGAAAAAGAAAAAGAAAAAGAAACAAATGCCGACAACGGCAGGTCGATGAAACAAAGATGACCAGTGACCGCTGCACCCACCGGAGAAGTACCACCGCGCTTCTAGCACTCCGAGGCATCGCGTACCGAGCAGCACCTTCAGGAAGGAATGCGACGACGACGCCGCTGCTGCCCGGACAAGTCCAAGGGTTTTCCCCGGTACGCAGAGGGTAGTGGGGAAGAGGCAGATCCGACGCCCTTCAGGAAGGTCCGGCGGCGCCCGCAGGCGTCACCGCGTCGGTGATGGACGAGCCACCAGGGATTTCTCCCAACCCAAACAACCACCACCATCCCGGACGATCGGAAGTGCTCCACCAGAACTGCCGCCCACCAACATGTGCCACCACAGTCATTGAACCATCAACGCCGTCTCGCTGAGCCACCGACACGAGATCTGGAGGAGGGACGAGGGGCCAACGGGCTCGGGGGCAGCCGCAACTCAGCCGATGGGAGGGGACTACCACCACCGCCGATGCGGAGCCGACCGGACGTGATGACAGGAGCTTACCAGGCCCGCATAGGCCCGACCGGACCCCAAAGGATCCAGACAACCCCTGCCGCCACGCTGCAGCACATCGGCCGACAAAGCCGCGCCACCACCACCAGGGAGCCACGCCGCCGCACGCCGGAACACCGGCCCGCCCCAACCCAGCTGGGGCCCAGAAGAGCCCAGATCTGGGCGGAGCGGAGGCCGGCGGCTAGCCGCACCACCGCGCGCCACCGCATCAGATACGCCCGCGCCCCGCGAACCCCGCCGCCAGGACGCACCATCGCCAGCCACCATCGCCCGAGCAGAGGAGGCCGCGCGCAGGGACAGGCAGGCCCGCCACCGCCGGCACCATGCGGGCAAGGCCCGGCGGCGCGCACTGGCGGCGGCGGGAGGAGGGAGGAGCTTGGGGGCACGCGAGAGGAGAGCAGCGTCGGGGCCCCCCGGTCGCCTCGCCCGGGAGGCAACGCGGGGGGTACAGGGACGGGAGAGGAGCGGGGGAGCGGGTGAGGCGAGCGGCGACGGCGGCTTCACGGGGGGAAGCCGCCGGCGGCGGCGCGGAAACCCTAGGCAGAAGGGGAGCGGGGGAGCGAGCCCGCTAGGGCTCACATATGTTAGATCAGGATGTTGGAAATATGCCCTAGAGGCAATAATAAAAGCATTATTATTATATTTCCTTGTTCATGATAATTGTCTTTTATTCATGCTATAATTGTATTATCCGGAAATCGTACTACATGTGTGAATACATAGACTACAATACGTCCCTAGTAAGCCTCTAGTTGACTAGCTCGTTGGTCAACAGATAGTCATGGTTTCCTGACTATGGACATCAGATGTCATTGACAACGGGATCACGTCATTAGGAGAATGACGTGATGGACAAGACCCAATCCTAAGCATGGCACAAGATCGTGTAGTTCGTTTTGCTAGAGCTTTTCCAATGTCAAGTATCTCTTACTTAGACCATGAGATCGTGTAACTCCCGGATACCGTAGGAGTGCTTTGGGTGTACCAAACGTCACAACGTAACTGGGTGACTATAAAGGTGCACTACAGGTATCTCTGAAAGTATCTGTTGGGTTGACACGGATCGAGACTGGGATTTGTCACTCCGTGTTACGGAGAGGTATCACTGGGCCCACTCGGTAGTGCATCATCATAATGAGCTCAAAGTGACTAAGTGTCTGGTCACGGGATCATGCATTACGGTACGAGTAAAGTGACTGCCGGTAATGAGACTGAACGAGGTATTGGGATACCGACGATCGAGTCTCGGGCAAGTAACATACCGTCTGACAAAGGGAATAGAATACGGGGTTGCTTGAACCCTTGACATCGTGGTTCATCCGATGACAACATCGAGGAGCATGTGGGAGCCAACATGGGTATCCAGATTCCGCTGTTGGTTATTGACCTGAGGTCGTCTCGGTCATGTCTGCATGTCTCCCGAACCCGTAGGGTCTACACACTTAAGGTTCGGTGACGCTAGGGTTATTAGGAAGACTTGTATGTGATTACCGAATGTTGTTTGGTGTCCCGGATGAGATCCCGGACGTCACGAGGAGTTCCGGAATGGTCCGGAGGTAAAGATTTATATATGGAAAGTTGTTAAACGGACGCCGGAAAGTTTCGGGGGCATACCGGTATTGTATCGGGGCCACCGGAAGGGTTCCGGAGGTCCACTGGAAGGGGCCACCCCTCCCGGGGGGGCACATGGGCTGCGTGGGAGAGGGAGCCAGCCCCTAGTGGGCTGGGAGCGCCTCCCCACCTAGGCCCATGTGGCTAGGGCTTGGGAGGGGGAAACCCTAAAGGGGGCGCCCCCCTAGCTTGGGGGGCAAGCCACCCCTCTTTCCCCTCTCCCTTTGGCCGCCGCCCCCTCTAGGGTTTCCCCTAGAGGGCCGTCCCCTCTTGCCCTCTTCCCCCTATATATAGAGGGGTGAGGGGAGGGCTGCAACACACAATCCAAGGCGCAGCCCCTCCCCTCCCCAACACCTCTCCTCTTCCGTACGAGTTTGGCGAAGCTCTGTCGGAGTACTGCTGCACCAATTTGCACCACGCCGTCGTGCTGCCATTGGAGCTGCCTTCCTCAACCTCTCCTTCCTCCTTGCTGGATCAAGACGGAGGAGACGTCGATCGTCCCGTACGTGTGTTGAACTGGAGGTGCTGTCCGTTCAGCACTTGGTCGTCGGTGATCCGAATCACGGCGAGTACGACTCCCTCATCACCATCCCCTTGAAAGCTTCCGCACTCGATCTACAAGTGGTATGTAGATGCAAACTCTCTCCCTTGACTCGTTGCTTAGATGAACTCATAGATGGATCTTGGTGAAACCGTAGGAAAATTTTAATTTTCTGCAACATTCCCCAACAGTGGTATCAGAGCTAGGTCTATGCGTAGTTCTCTTTTGCACGAGTAGAACACAATTTTGTTGTGGGCGTGGATCTTGTCAACTTGCTTGCCGATACTAGTCTTATCTTGCTTCAGCTGTATTGTGGGATGAATCGGCCCGGACCAACCTTACACGTACGCTTACGTGAGACCGGTTCCATCGACAGACATGCACTAGTTGCATAAGGTGGCTGGCGGGTGTCTGTCTCTCCCACTTTAGTTGGAGCGGATTCGATGAAAAGGGTCCTTATGAAGGGTAAATAGAAGTTGACAAAATCACGTTGTGGTTATTCGTAGGTAAGAAAACGTTCTTGCTAGAACCCAATTGCAGCCACGTAAAAGATGCAACAACAATTAGAGGACGTCTAACTTGTTTTTGCAGCAATTGTCATATGATGTGATATGGCCAAAGTTGTGATGAATGATGAATGATATATGTGATGTATGAGATCATGTTCTTGTAATAGGAATCACGACTTGCATGTCGATGAGTATGACAACCGGCAGGAGCCATAGGAGTTGTCTTTATTTTTTGTATGACCTGCGTGTCATTAAAGAATGCCATGTAAATTACTTTACTTTATTGCTAAACGTGTTAGCCATAGAAGTAGAAGTAGTCGTTGGCGTGACAACTTCATGAAGACACGATGATGGAGATCATGATGATGGAGATCATGGTGTCATGCCGGTGACAGGATGATCATGGAGCCCCGAAGATGGAGATCAAAGGAGCTATATGATATTGGCCATATCATGTCACTACTATATAATTGCATGTGATGTTTATTATGTTTATGCATCTTGTTTACTTAGAATGACGGTAGTAGATAAGATGATCCCTTACAACAATTTCAAGAAGTGTTCTCCCCTAACTGTGCACCGTTGCTAAAGTTCGTCGCTTCTAAGCACCACGTGATGATCGGGTGTGATGGATTCTTACGTTCACATAGAACGGGTGTAAGACAGATTTACACACGCGGAACACTTAGGGTTAACTTGACGAGCCTAGCATGTACAGACATGGCCTCGGAACACGGAGACCAAAAGGTCGAACACGAGTCGTATGGAAGATACGATCAACATGAGAATGTTCAACGACGATGACTAGTCCGTCTCACGTGATGATCGGACACGGCCTAGTCGACTCGGATCGTATAACACTTAGATGACTAGAGGGATGTCTAATCTAAGTGGGAGTTCATTGAATTAATTTGATTAGATGAACTTTATTATCATGAACAATAGTCTAAAATCTTTGCAATATGTCTTGTAGATCAAATGGCCAACACTCATGTCACCATGAACTTCAACGCGTTCCTAGAGAAAACCAAGCTGAAAGATGATGGCAGCAACTATTCGGACTGGGTCCGAAACTTGAGGATCATCCTCATAGCTGCCAAGAAACAATATGTCCTAGAAGGACCGCTAGGTGATGCACCCATCACAGAGAACCAAGACGTTATGAACGCTTGGCAGTCTCGTGCTGATGATTACTCCCTCGTTCAGTGCGGCATGCTTTACAGCTTAGAACCGGGGCTCCAAAAGCGTTTTGAGCAACACGGAGCATACGAGATGTTCGAGGAGCTGAAACTGGTTTTCCAAGCTCACGCCCGGGTCGAGAGATATGAAGTCTCCGACAAGTTCTATAGTTGTAAGATGGAGGAAAACAGTTCAGTCAGTGAGCACATACTCAAAATGTCTGGGTTGCACAACCGCCTGTCCCAGCTGGACATAAACCTCCCGGATGAGGCGGTCATTGACAGAATCCTTCAGTCGCTCCCACCAAGCTACAAGAGCTTTGTGATGAACTACAATATGCAGGGGATGGAGAAGACCATTCCCGAAGTATTCTCAATGCTGAAGTCAGCAGAGGTTGAAATCAAGAAAGAACATCAAGTGTTGATGGTCAATAAAACCACTAAGTTCAAGAAGGGCAAGGGCAAGAAGAACTTCAAGAAGGACGGCAAAGAGGTTGCCGCGCCCGGTAAGCAAGTTGCCGGGAAGAAGAAGTCAAAGAATGGACCCAAGCCTGAGACAGAGTGCTTTTATTGCAAAGGGAAAGACCACTGGAAGCGGAACTGCCCCAAATACTTAGCGGACAAGAAGGCCGGCAACACTAAAGGTATATTTGATATACATGTAATTGATGTGTACCTTACCAGTACTCGTAGTAACTCCTGGGTATTTGATACCGGTGCCGTTGCTCATATTTGTAACTCACAGCAGGAGCTGCGGAATAAACGGAGACTGGCGAAGGACGAGGTGACGATGCGTGTCGGGAATGGTTCCAAGGTCGATGTGATCGCCGTCGGCACGCTACCTCTACATTTACCTACGGGATTAGTTATAAACCTTAATAATTGCTATTTGGTGCCAAGTTTGAGCATGAACATTGTATCTGGATCTCGTTTAATACGAGATGGCTACTCATTTAAATCCGAGAATAATGGTTGTTCTATTTATATGAGAGACATGTTTTATGGTCATGCTCCGATAGTCAATGGTTTATTCTTAATGAATCTCGAGCGTAATGTTACACATATTCATAGCGTGAATACCAAAAGATGTAAAGTTGATAACGATAGTCCCACATACTTGTGGCACTGCCGCCTTGGTCACATTGGTGTCAAGCGCATGAAGAAGCTCCATGCTGATGGACTTTTGGAGTCTCTGGATTATGAATCATTTGCCACATGCGAACCATGCCTCATGGGCAAGATGACTAAGACTCCGTTCTCCGGAACAATGGAGCGAGCAACCAACTTATTGGAAATCATACATACCGATGTGTGCGGTCCAATGAGTGTTGAGGCTCGCGGAGGATATCGTTATGTTCTCACTCTCACTGATGACTTGAGTAGATATGGGTATGTCTACTTGATGAAACACAAGTCTGAGACCTTTGAAAAGTTCAAGGAATTTTAGAATGAGGTAGAGAATCAACGTGACCGAAAGATAAAATTCTTACGATCAGATCGTGGAGGAGAATATCTAAGTCACGAATTTGGTACACACTTAAGAAAATGTGGAATCGTTTCACAACTCACGCCGCCTGGAACACCTCAGTGTAACGGTGTGTCCGAACGTCGTAATCGCACTATATTGGATATGGTGCGATCTATGATGTCTCTTACCGATTTACCGCTATCATTTTGGGGATACGCTCTAGAGACAGCTACATTCACTTTAAATAGGGCACCATCTAAATCCGTTGAGACGACACCGTATGAATTATGGTTTGGGAAGAAACCTAAGCTGTCGTTTCTAAAAGTTTGGGGATGCGATGCTTATGTCAAGAAACTTCAACCTGAAAAGCTCGAACCCAAGTCGGAAAAATGCATCTTCATAGGATACCCTAAGGAAACCATTGGGTATACCTTCTACCTTAGATCCGAAGGCAAGATCTTTGTTGCCAAGAACGGATCCTTTCTGGAAAAAGAGTTTCTCTCGAAAGGAGTAAGTGGGAGGAAAGTAGAACTCGATGAAGTACTACCTCTTGAACCGGAAAGTAGTGCAGCTCAGGAAAATGTTCCTGTGGTGCCTACACCGACTGGAGAGGAAATTAATGATGATGATCTAGGTACTTCGGATCAAGTTGCTACTGAACTTCGTAGGTCTACTAGGACACGTTCCGCACCAGAGTGGTACGGCAACCTTGTCCTGGAAATCATGTTGTTAGACAACGGTGAACCTTCGAACTATGAAGAAGCGATGGCGGGCCCGGATTCCAACAAATGGCTCGAAGCCATGAAATCCGAGATAGGATCCATGTATGAAAACAAAGTATGGACTTTGACAGACTTGCCCGATGATCGGCGAGCGATAGAAAACAAATGGATCTTTAAGAAGAAGACGGACGCGGATGGTAATGTTACCATCTATAAAGCTCATCTTGTCGCTAAGGGTTATCGACAAGTTCAAGGGATTGACTACGATGAGACTTTCTCTCCCGTAGCGAAGCTTAAGTCCGTCCGAATCATGTTAGCAATTGCCGCATACTATGATTATGAGATATGGCAGATGGACGTCAAAACAGCGTTCCTTAACGGTTATCTTAAGGAAGAGCTGTATATGATGCAGCCGGAAGGTTTTGTCGATCCTAAGAATGCTAACAAAGTATGCAAGCTCCAGCGATCCATTTATGGGCTGGTGCAAGCATCTCGGAGTTGGAACATTCGCTTTGATGAGATGATCAAAGCGTTTGGGTTTATGCAGACTTATGGAGAAGCCTGCGTTTACAAGAAAGTGAGTGGGAGCTCCGTAGAATTTCTCATATTATATGTAGATGACATACTTTTGATGGTAAATGATATAGAACTGTTGGACAGCATTAAGGCCTACTTGAATAAAAGTTTTTCAATGAAGGACCTTGGAGAAGCTGCTTATATATTAGGCATCAAGATCTATAGAGATAGATCGAGACGCCTCATAGGTCTTTCACAAAGCACATACCTTGATAAGATTTTGAAGAAGTTCAAAATGGATCAGTCCAAGAAAGGGTTCTTGCCTGTACTGCAAGGTGTGAGATTGAGCTCAGCTCAATGCCCGACCACGGCAAAAGATAAAGAAGAGATGAGTGTCATCCCCTATGCCTCAGCCATAGGATCTATTATGTATGCCATGCTGTGTACCAGACCTGATGTAAACCTTGCCGTAAGTTTGGTAGGAAGATACCAAAGTAATCCTGGCAAGGAACACTGGACAGTGGTCAAGAATATCCTGAAGTACCTGAAAAGGACAAAGGACATGTTTCTCGTTTATGGAGGTGACGAAGAGCTCGTCGTAAAGGGTTACGTCGACGGTAGCTTCGACACAGATCTGGATGACTCTAAGTCACAAACCGGATACGTGTATATGTTGAATGGTGGAGAAGTAAGCTGGTGCAGCTGCAAGCAGAGCATCGTGGCGGGATCTACATGTGAAGCGGAGTACATGGCAGCCTCGGAGGCAGCGCATGAAGCAATTTGGGTGAAGGAGTTCATCACCGACCTAGGAGTCATACCCAATGCGTCGGGGCCGATCAAACTCTTCTGTGACAACACTGGGGCTGTTGCACTTGCCAAGGAGCCCAGGTTTCACAAGAGGACCAGGCACATCAAGCGTCGCTTCAACTCCATCCGTAAAAATGTTCAAGATGGAGACATAGAAATTTGTAAAGTGGATACGGATCTGAATGTCGCAGATCCGTTGACTAAACCTCTCTCACGAGCAAAACATGATCAACACCAGAACTCTATGGGTGTTCGATTCATCACAATGTAACTAGATTATTGACTCTAGTGCAAGTGGGAGACTGTTGGAAATATGCCCTAGAGGCAATAATAAAAGCATTACTATTATATTTACTTGTTCATGATAATTGTCTTTTATTCATGCTATAATTGTATTATCCGGAAATCGTAATACATGTGTGAATACATAGACTACAATACGTCCCTAGTAAGCCTCTAGTTGACTAGCTCGTTGGTCAACAGATAGTCATGGTTTCCTGACTATGGACATCAGATGTCATTGACAACGGGATCACGTCATTAGGAGAATGACGTGATGGACAAGACCCAATCCTAAGCATGGCACAAGATCGTGTAGTTCGTTTCGCTAGAGCTTTTCCAATGTCAAGTATCTCTTCCTTAGACCATGAGATCGTGTAACTCCCGGATACCGTAGGAGTGCTTTGGGTGTACCAAACGTCACAACGTAACTGGGTGACTATAAAGGTGCACTACAGGTATCTCCGAAAGTATATGTTGGGTTGACATGGATCGAGACTGGGATTTGTCTCTCCGTGTGACGGAGAGGTATCACTGGGCCCACTCGGTAGTGCATCATCATAATGAGCTCAAAGTGACTAAGTGTCTGGTCACGAGATCATGCATTACGGTACGAGTAAAGTGACTTGCCGGTAACGAGACTGAACGAGGTATTGGGATACCGACGATCGAGTCTCGGGCAAGTAACATACCGTCTGACAAAGGGAATAGAATACGGGGTTGCTTGAACTCTTGACATCGTGGTTCATCCGATGACAACATCGAGGAGCATGTGGGAGCCAACATGGGTATCCATATCCCGCTGTTGGTTATTGACCTGAGGTCGTCTCGGTCATGTCTGCATGTCTCCCGAACCCGTGGGGTCTACACACTTAAGGTTCGGTGACGCTAGGGTTATTAGGAAGACTTGTATGTGATTACCGAATGTTGTTCGGAGTTCCGGATGAGACCCCGGACGTCACGAGGAGTTCCGGAATGGTCCGGAGGTAAAGATTTATATATGGAAAGTTGTTAAACGGACACCGGAAAGTTTCGGGGGCATACCGGTATTGTACCGGGGCCACCGGAAGGGTTCCGGAGGTCCACCGGGAGGGGCCACCCCTCCCGGGGGCCACATGGGCTGCGTGGGAGAGGGAGCCAGCCCCTAGTGGGCTGGGCGCGCCTCCCCACCTAGGCCCATGCGGCTAGGGCTTGGGAGGGGGAAACCCTAAAGGGGGCGCCCCCTAGCTTGGGGGGCAAGCCACCCCTCTTTCCCCTCTCCCTTTGGCCGCCGCCCCCTCTAGGGTTTCCCCTAGAGGGCCGGCCCCTCTTGCCCTCTTCCCCCTATATATAGAGGGGTGAGGGGAGGGCTGCAACACACAATCCAAGGCGCAGCCCCTCCCCTCCCCAACACCTCTCCTCTTCCGTACGAGTTTGGCGAAGCTCTGTCGGAGTACTGCTGCACCAATTTGCACCACGCCGTCGTGCTGCCATTGGAGCTGCCTTCCTCAACCTCTCCTTCCTCCTTGCTGGATCAAGATGGAGGAGACGTCGATCGTCCCGTACGTGTGTTGAACGCGGAGGTGCTGTTCGTTCAGCACTTGGTCGTCGGTGATCCGAATCACGGCGAGTACGACTCCCTCATCACCATCCCCTTGAATGCTTCCGCACTCGATCTACAAGTGGTATGTAGATGCAAACTCTCTCCCTTGACTCGTTGCTTAGATGAACTCATAGATGGATCTTGGTGAAACCGTAGGAAAATTTTAATTTTCTGCAACGTTCCCCAACACAGGACACCTTAAGCACTTTGTGCATGCCCATCTAGCGTGGGCGCTTTTGAAACAGGATACCCCGCATGTTATTGCGGGAATATGTTCCAATATATTTCAATGATATTTGGTTGTATGAGACATGAATATATGTAGTAATAATATGAGAATGAAAATTGAAAATTATATGATTTATTGTGTACGATTAGTTATATTTTTTTATTAAATATGAATATTATAATATAATGAAAATTATCATGCATGTTTACATTTTGATGGACGTTTTCTTATGCATGGTCATAGTGGAAGATTTTCCATGTAGGTTGCATCCTTGCATTTTAAGAGAAATAAGTTAGTGGGGGCTAGCGATAAACATGTTGTAGAGCATAGGCTTCAGGACACCCTCTTAGAGCATCTCTAGCCTATAATGTCGACCCGCAAAATTTGTTTATAGTTCGCTAAAAAATGATTTATGCTGTTTTACGGGTCGGCTACGCAGGATCTGCTTGGCCGCAGTCTGCGTCTGCCCGCAAACCAAAACCTTCGATTAGCGAATTTGACAGCGAGTCCGACAATTGTGTGCAAATTCGAAGAATAAAACATTGTTCACGCGCGAATAAAAGCATAGTTTTGTATGACAGATGCAAAAGGACTTCATGCAAAAGCGACGATCACGTCCATCATCATCTTGGTTGCTTTTCACCCGTGGTCATGATCTTCACTCCGCACCACCGCCATCAATTCCATCACCGACTCCGAATCCATCACCGGCACTTCTTCCAACTCTGGTACCGAAAGCATCGCCGGGCGCACTGAATGTGAAAGCATCGCCGGCACCGAAACACCCACGGGCCGCTGCTAGCATTCTCCTCTTCAAGATGTCTCTCCTTGACATATCAAGCCATTCTTTGGTGATGTCGTCCATGCCATAACTGTTCAATGTCATGATCCTGTTCTCTTCGGCAAGAAGCTTGGCCATGGCTTTGTTCTCAGCGGCATTGTCTCTTCTCTCCTCAATGGCCGCCTTGCGCAACCCCTTGTCCTTGAGCAATTACCACTTCTCTTGCTTCTCTCGCGCCTTCTTCTCGGCCAACTCTTTCTTTGCCTCCAATGTCTTTCCAACATCAACACATTTGATTGCACCATGTATCTATCTTGTCCTGCAAGCTCGATGCATCGTGTTCCCTCTTGATCTTCTCCTTTCTCTTCTTGTCTCCATCGGGCTTGTTCAAGTTTCGTGGGCCATCATCATCTTCATCTTCATCCATGTTCGTAAGTGAACCTCTCTTCGGTGGGGATTCTCTGTCAATCAACTTCCACTTGTCACACCCTTTGAGCAGTTCCTAGCAATGCTCTAGTTTAAATTTTTTGCCTTCGGAAGCTTCCATGCCTTTGTATCTTTGTTGGGCAATTTTCTCCTACACAATTAAAACAATGTCAAATGATGCAGTCTCTTCAAATGGTACAAATGATTTGCACAATGTGGGACGTGAAAACGAACTCACATAGTCAGATTCCACGGTTAGACTTGGAGGTGCATTGCAAACTTGTTCCAAGCAAGCAGCCCAACGGCTACAAATCGGCTTGATCACGTCCCAACAACCTTGGAGTGACCCAAAGGTGCGTGGAGTCCTATTGGGATACTTTCCCATCATACGGAAGTACTGATCTTCGATCCTTTGCCAATACCTCTTGGTGGTTTGAGATGTACCGGTGCAAGCATCAAGAGACACCGCACTCCAAGCGTTGATCAATATTTGGTCTTCTAACATCATGCAGCTCTTCGATCTCGCACCTTTTTTTGCTTGCGCTTTCTCATACACCCCCTCGTCTATCTCCTCAACTTCATCTTCACCACCGTGATCATCCACGCCACCCTCCATTTCATTGTAATCGAAATCAGCGAACGGGGCTTGATCGACGTCCACGGTGTTGGAGTCCAACAAGTTGACAAACTCGGCAGTGGCATCGTTTGAACCACCGCTATAGTAAGTGACATCAAGTCACGAGATACCACATTGGCGAAAAGCGAATAAAGTAGAAGAAATCGAAGAAGCATACCGTCTGGCCATTTCATCAAACACCTCGCCTGCGGTGGAAGCAGCGCCGTTAAACGGCATCGTCGGGTTACCTCTTGCCGGGGAGGAGGGAGAGGATGAAGGTGCCGGCCTTTTCGTAGGAATATTCTTATGCTTCATGCCCGAAACCTTCCCCATCTTCTCTGGCGGCGGCCGGGCAGATCACGCAGCGGCAGCGGCGCCGGGTGCACGTGCCTTCCCGACGGGGCCAGTCGGATTTGCGCCCTGCACGACCACATTGCCATGCCGCTTGCGAGCAGGCGCGGTGATGCCTTGAGTGACGGCGGGGGCGACATGGCCGGTGACGAGATCTGCCGGAGGGGATTGCACGTGCGCGACATCCATGATGACAGGGGACGCTAGGAGGCTTCCATGGCGGCGAAGAATGGCCAGGGAAAAGGGGCCGGAGCAGGTGGAGGCCGAGAGATGGTGGCAAACGGGGTGGAAAGCACGAACGGCCGCGCGGAAATTTTCCTCGCGCCGAATCTCGCTGTGGATAGGGGGTGAGCTCGGGTCGGCCTCCCACCCCGTGAATCTAAAGGTTGATGGCGAACTTTTGCCGCGCCCCGCCAAAAATTTTATGGGTCCGACGCGTTTGCGGGGTTTGATCGGGTAGCATTTTTAGCTTGGACCCAGATTTTGGCGGTTATTTTGTGGGTCGGGGCATTATACAGGGTCTGCTAGAGATGCTCTTATCTAGCCACTCATTTTTGCATCGCGATTTGTGCAAGTACTTTTGTCTTTTTTGTTTCTCCCATATAGAACAACATATGAACTTCAAACTTGGCAGCTCAACCAAACATTCTAACTAGAATGTGAGAAAAAACTTCCGGAATTTTTCGTGCAACTTAAATACTAAAAGGTACATTTTTTAATAAAAAATCCCATTTCATATATTTATGTTGAACCCAAAAAATCTGAAAGTTTTTTCCCACATTCTAGTTAGAATGTTTTGGTGTCTTGGAAAGTTTGAAGTTCATGTTTTTTTTTTAAGAAACAAAAAAAGAAAATTTGGTGTAGTAAGTTAGTTGTCTAGCACGGATCTTAAAACAATGTTGGAGGGTAAGGATAAGGGGTGTCCGTAGTACGCTACTTGAAAAAGACGTAGGCTTCCTTTTCTTGCGGCAGAACACTTTCTCTGTTGCTCATGTCCTCCACTTCGTCCATCCACCATGCTCCATGTTGGTTAA
This sequence comes from Triticum aestivum, assembly GCF_018294505.1. NCBI lineage: Eukaryota > Viridiplantae > Streptophyta > Magnoliopsida > Poales > Poaceae > Triticum > Triticum aestivum. The sequence goes on along the minus strand of NC_057798.1, from coordinate 788,009,652 downwards.
TTTTCTCGAGCAGATATCTAGGGTTGTGAGGAAGAACAAAAAGAGCTCTACAATTTGTTTTCATATGGATATGTGAGATATTTTTCCCGTTTCTATATTAGATGTTTCCAGCACTTGCTTTGATGTTGATATGCTTCTACCCCATGTTACATGATAATTCTTGATTTGTTTTGAAGTGAAAAAAGGTCAACATGACAACTAATTTTCAGGAATATTATGTACTCCCTCTGTAAAGAAATATAAGAGTGTTGCATTTCAACACTCTTATATTTCTTTACAGAGGGAGTATGCACTACAGCAAGGAGCAAATGTAAAGAAGTCAATATTCAAGAGTGAGTATGAATCTAAACTGATGCTGTTGGTGGTTACATTGAGGCATACATACATGATGTATGTTTATTACATTTGGGATTGTTCTTTTGTATTTCATTTGCCAGGATGATATCAATTTCTTCTGAGTTAGGAAGGCATAGTTTCATATATATTTATTTCATTTGGCAGGTTCACATCAATTTCTTCCGGGTTACAGGAAAGCATACTTGCATTTGCTCACTCCAATCCATCTTAATTGTCGCTGATTTTGTTCAAAGTTGTAATAAATGAGCGACAATTAATATGGACTGGAGGGAGTATTTCATTTGCCGGGCTAACATCAATTTCTTTGGAGTTACAGGAAAGCATAGTTGCATATGTATTTCATTTGCCAGGATCACATCAATTTCTTCCGAGTTACAGGAAAGCTTAGTTGTATATGTGCAGTGACTAATTAGGGAATTTATCGATCAGTGGCTTGATTACCTTCGTTATCTTCTCATGACAGCAGGTTCAACTTTTTTCCTCTTGTCAGCTGGTGCTCATTGAGGAGCCATGGAACCATATTAATATGGCATCTTAAATATTTTGCTCGCTTGTTTGTCTTAGTTATTAGTCCAGGATGATTTGTGTCATATTCCAGTCGTAGGTGGCCTACCTATTAATTAAATCTGCCTTGTTTTGTGGTACACTTAAGATGGAGCACTTGATTTTGTTTGCGACAGTGACCTTCCAAAATAGAAAAATATGAGGTGCATCACTTTTTTTTGTACTATTTCTAGCATTTTTCTATTTCTACAGATCCTATATTGTTAGGTAAAACCATGGGTACAGCTTGCAGAGGTATAATCCTTGTCATCCCTCGTGTAAAGAGAAGCAGAGTCCCCTTTTTTGCTGTAGTGTATGCCTTCACTAATTATTTATAGTGCAATAGGAATATCCCAATAAGTATTTGAAATAAGAGAAAATAGTTGTATGGTTTTTTAGAATTACATTACTGATGTTTTTTTATTGGTTCAAATAATAAGCTTGTTCTTCTTCTTCTTCATGCATTTATGGTCCTTCTAAGCCATCATTCAGAAAGGGTCAACTCATGGGGGCTAATAATGATGTCTTCGGTATAACTGACTCCAACCATTTAAGAAGATCTTTACCTACATTTAAGAAGATCTTGGGTATAACTGGATAGGTGCTTGGGAAAAATGAAACTACCTTGCTCATGTTGAAATTATAGCCATACTTTGTTTATCTTCATATGATTTGTTGGGTTTATCTTATAGGCTAGCTACACTTATTTTGTCTTTCATTGAATGCCGCGAGAACTGTTGGCTAGACTAAGTACTCCCTCCGTCCCACCAGTGGCGAATCTAGGACGTAATTGCAGGGCAGGCTCAACTTCAAGGATACTAATTTTTTGGTGTTGGAAGCCATTTTATGCGCGCACCTAACTACTAGTGTGCTGATCATTGGTGGTGTTTTTTTGTGTGGCAAATTTTGAGGGTAGGGCTAGAGCCTATTGAAGCCTGTTGAGTAGAATCGCCACTGCGTCCCACAATATAAAAGCTTTTTTTTATATTAGTGTGGTGTCAAAAACGCTCTTATATTATGGAACGGAGGGAGTAATATATATGGATAGATAGTTTGTGTGTGTTTGTATTTACCTCTTGTCCTTGAGAAGCTCGTGGAGCATCCTGATGAGGGCGCCTTCATCCTTGTTGTCCACGCTATCTAGAGGTTCCTCTATCTTCATGCCTTGGGCATTATCTGCCTTCGGCTTCACAATCTGCAGAAGCACGCGCTTCAGCAAACCCTCGAAATCCTTTGTGCCGCCGAACGCCTGAGACACAGACACTTGCGCTTGGTGTGGGAACTCCTCCTCCAGCTTCCGGCACACCTCTATCGCCAGTGTAGTCTTCCCGAGCCCGCCAAATCCCACGATGGATAACACCTTGAGATTCCCACCAACTGCCTTCACCATGTTGGTCAGTTTATCAGCCTGCGCCGTGATGCCGACGAGATGGTCGGGGTCGTTTGCTGCCGGCAGGCCGAGCGCATGGCGGGGCACGGGCGTGGGAGCGGCTAAAGAAGAAGTAGTGCATCGCAGTAGCGCCTCACGGCTGACGCCGTAACGCGCGTGGCGCTCGCTGATGACGACTGCACGAGCGCGGAGCTCCTGGATCTCACGGGCCAGCCGGCGGCGAGGGAAGAGCGTCGCGAGGACACGCTTGGACCAGACGAGGAAGCGGTCTCTTGGCCGGCACCGGATGCGGAAGATGTAGAGGTGTACGCAGTCCTCGGCGTCGTAGGCGAGCTCGCGCACCTGCTTCATCCACACCCGGATGAAGTGGTCCACGGCGCCCTCTTCTGCTTCGGACAGCATACGGAGGATGGCTTTCATGGTTTCCAGCTCGTCGCTGAGCTCAGCCACCTGGGCACTCACGCCGCGGAGCTGCCGGTACTCCTTACCCACCAGCTGCCCGACGATGGACACAAGCTGGGCGGTCGTTCCTTCCATTCTCCCGCTCTCTTGAATATCGACTCTGTGGGGAGGGTGGATGGCTGAATCGGAGATGCAGAGTTTTGTGCTACACTTTGCAGATGCTTTATCAAGACTAGAAGATAGAAAAGAAAAAAGACGAGTCCTTGGCTGACAGAGCATTAGAGCAATTCCAACGGGGAGACCCATTTCGTCCGCTGGCGTTCGTTTGGATCAGCGCGGACACAAAAGTCGGCCCAATGCGCCGACTCAAACGGACGCGCGTTCGCTTGGCGGCTTGCGGATCCATTCCCTGCCCATTTTTGAGCCGGATTTGCGTTGGCGCGGACCCGAGGCGGACGCGCGCGCCTTCTCCTCCCCCGGGCCCGCTGGTCGGTGGCAGCCTCCACCATTTCCCTTCAATCCCCCCAAAAATCCTCCCGCCCGTGCGCGCTCCCGGCCCACCCACGCCATGGACGACGACCTCGACGCCGCCGGCCTCGCCTCCCTCGCCTCGTCCCGGCATGCCGGCCGCCCCCTCCGGCAAAGGCAAGCCTCGCGCCCCCCGCAAGCCGAAGAAGGTGCTGACGCCCGAACATCGGGCAAAGGAATCGGCCAAGAGGAAGGACCGGGGGCACACGGCGGGCGCGAGGGATTAGGGATGAAAATGGAGTGGAAACTTTTCATTTTTTCGGAGGAAAAATAGAAATGAAGAGGAAATATCAAAATGGAAATGGAATTTTGCAAAACGGAAGTGGAAATGCAATTTTTTATGCGAAACCGAAAACAAAAACGAAACGGTGTTTTCCGGTGTAACATGCATGGAAACGGAACTTTCCATTTCTGTGAATATGAAATTTCTGTTTTTACTATAAACTTATGGCTGCTTTGTAACCCAACCACCAAAAAAACACAATGACACAATTAGTAGAATGGATCTTAGGTCCAACTTCTACTACAAAACATGTAATCAGCTTGACTCTATACGCAACTGTCCATTATTACTACAATACTATGCTAAGCTGCTAATATAATAATATTATCTTATAATCATGTTAACAACTCATTAAATTTATTTGTTTTTGTGTGTATTTCTCTATGATTCAAGGTGTTTTTAAGTTTCGATCAACGCCTTCCATTCTCCCGCTCTCTTGATTATCGACTCTGTGGGGAGGGTGGATGGCTGGATCGGAGATGCAGAGTTTTGTGCTACTCTTCGCGATTTGCAGATGCTTTATCAAGACTGAGAAGATAGAAAAGAAAGAAAAGACGAGTCCTTGGCTGACAGAGTATTAGAGCAACTCCAATGGGGCGCCTCATTTTGTCCGCTGGCGTCCGTTTGGATCGACGCGGACACAAAAGTCGGCCCAACGCGCCGACCCAAATGGACGCGCGTCCGTTTGGCGTCCACTTGACGACCCATTCCCGTCCCATTTTTGAGCGGATTTGCATCGGCGCGGACACGAGGTCGACGTGCGCGCGCCTTCTCCTTCCTCGGGCCCGCTAGTCGGTGGCAGCCGCCACCATTTTCCTTCATTCCCCCCAAAACCCTCCCGTCCGTGCGCGCTCCCGTCCCACCCCGCCATGGACGATGACCTCGACGCCTCCGCCGGCCTCGCTTCCTCGCCTCGTCCGGCATGCCGGCCACCCCCTTCGGCAAAGGCAAGCCTCGCGCCCCCCGCAATACCGCCGCGCCCAAGCCGAAAAAGGTGCTGATCCCCGAACAACGGGCAAAGGAGTCGGCCAAGAGGAAGGACTAGAGGCACGCGGCGGACGGGAGGCCGCCGCCGCCGCCGCGCAGCAGGAGGTCACCAACACCCGCGTCGCGGTGGCAACGAGGGAGGTGCTCTATATGCTAGGGTTAAACCCTGGCCAGCACGGCCTCGTCAACGCCACCGTGGCCGCGGCTAGCACCGGCTCATCCACCTTCCCTCGGACGGTGCTACCCGACTCGCCCCGCGCATCGGCTTGCACCCCAGTGTCCGGATTCCACGTCTACCCGCAGGCCTCCCACCTCTCCAGAGAGTGCTCGCGCGAGGTGAGCGTGGTCGTGCCTTCCACGCCCGCGCCCGCGCCCATCGACCTCAATGCCACACTGGTGGCTGGTGGCTCGTCAACCGGAGGAGCGAAGGAAACGCGCACGCAGACGCCAGCCGACGTGCTGCCGGGCGCACGCAACCTGTTCGACGGAATGCCGGCCGCCGGCGACGGTGACTACATGCAGAACATGATCTTCGGGGCTGGTGCGCAGGCCGCTGGCTTCGATCCCGACGAGACACAAAGCCAGGATGACCGAGGGGCGTTCACGCAGTCCGCTGGCTACAATGAAGATCAGGCAGCCTTCATGCGTGATCAGGTCGGCCTGGACCTGGACGGCTTTCCTCTCGACCATGAGTTTCCGGAGGACTACGGGCTAGAGGAAGAGGACGAGTGCGACATCGAAGGGGAGCCTTTGTTCGAGGACGAGCTCGCCAACCAAGCCGCCGGGGCGAAGCCGAAGCGCAAGAGCAAGCAGACCAAGGCATACAAGGCGGCCTAGGACAAGCTTCTTTGCGAGTGTTGGATAGACATTGGGCAAGACCCCAAGACGGGCGCCGAACAAAAGCATTCAACTTTTTGGATTCGTGTCCACCGCGAGGTCCATGAGCGCAAGAAGTTTCCGCCGTACCACTAGTAAGCGCGCGCGGGTGCGTGTCCAGTTCGAAGCGATGGAGGGTGATCCAACAAGAGTGCAACAAGTTTTGTGCCAATCTTGAGAGCGTCAAGGCCCGCCCCGTGAGCGGCATCGGCATGCAAGACATGGTATGCTAGCAAGCCGCCCTTTTTTGTGTCATCAAGTTTATGCTTGCGTGTTTGTTTGCATACCATTTTGCCAATATGCTTGCATGAAATACATTTGTAGGCATTTCAAGCTTTGGAGGCACTCAAGGTCCAACTCAATGGCAAGTGCTTCAACCTCTCCCATTGCTTTAGGGTCATCAAAGACGAGGAGAAGTTTAAGGCGCAATATGCCGCCCTCAAGTTGCATGGTGGGAAGCAAGCTGTGGAGGAGGTTGGGGACGGCGAGAAGGCTCGGCCGCGGGGGAAGACCAACTCCAAGAAGGAGGACAAGCGAGATGCGGCACCGATCGCCTTGATCGCAACCGTGAAGGGCATATCACCAAGAAGGACTCAAGGGAGGAGAAGCGCCAGCAAGAAAGCGAAGAACAAATGAATGCCTTCATGGAGATCCAAAGGAGGGGGCTTAAGATGGACGCGGAGAAGCAAACAAGAATGCTTGATATGGAGGCGGAGAAGCAAGCCAAGATGCTAGAGATCGAGGCCACCAATGCCAAGACTAAGGCGAAAGAAGTGGCTCTCGCGAGCATGATGACCAGGGTGGAGATCATGAAGGTGGATCTCAACACCGTGTCGCCAAGGAAGAGGCCGTGGTTCGAGAAGATGCAGGCCGACATGCTCAAGTTCGACGATGAGTGATCTATGGCGGCGAGTGCCATTTTTTTGTATGCCGGCAGGTGTGCTGGCATGACCACGGGGGCCGCGATGGCGTGGCCGAACTCAAGTCCCTTTTTTTGTGTACTGACATGTGTGTCGGCCATGCCAGCATGAACTGTGGTGATATTTTTTGAAACCGGCATTGTATGCCGGCGCTGGCATGGTGCCGGCATGAGACATGGCCGCTGGCATGATCGGCCGCGGGCCTAAGTGCGTACATGAAATGGGTCCGCGCGTTGAGCGCACTGCCGATTCAAATATAAAACAGAGCGGACGTCAGACGGACGGCCGACCCAAACGGGCAAAAAACGGACAAATCCGCCATCCGTTTGGGTCGGCCCGTTGGAGTTGCTCTTATGTTATGAAGCCAGTTGCATCATCAACAGCCATGAGCCTATGACCAGCTAGAGGCACATGATTGATCTAAAATATAGTCGAGGGGAGAGGGAGTGGTTGACTGGGACACGGAGATGTCTGCGATCCAGCGGTGAAGAATTAGCGCTAATTATAAGTGAGTAGACAGGAGAGATAGGGAGAGGTGAACGTGGTCAGCGCTCTTGACCAATGACATACAAACTTGCAATCACTACAACACGGTAGAGCATCCGAGGCGTTCTAAAATGCCTCTAGAGCCCACCAGCAGTGCATTATGTTATGAAGCAAGTTGCATCATCAACAACCATGACCAGCTAGAGGCACATGATTGATCTAAAGAATAGTCGAGGGGGAGAGGGAGTGGTTGTCTGGGGCACGGAGATGTCTGAGATCCAGCGGTGAAGAATTAGCACTAATTATAAGTGAGTAGACAGGAGAGACAGGGAGAGCTGAACGTATTCAGCGCTCTCGACCAATGATATACAAACTTGCAATACCAGCGGCCTTGATATACAAACTTGCAATACCAGCGGCCTTGATATACAAACTTGCAATACCAGCGGCCATGCATGCGCTGCACATGGTCGACCGGCTGCTATAGATCCGTTGGCCGGTCTATAAATCAGTTGTATTTTTTTATGATAATAAGTGTCTCATTTGTATCATATAAGAATCATAGTAAAAGCCATATAAACATTGACCTGACAAAATAAAAAAAAACATTAAAGCGCTAGCTTTTTCACAAAGTAACACCAGCCAAAAACGAAAATTATAATCAAGACCGAAGAATCCTCTAAGTTTGACACCAACATCCGTCACATGCCTCTGACACCATCACAACAGCCACGAAAGAAAGAAAAAATGACGGATCACCTTCTCACCCGAGCTCGATACGGCTCCATCGCTGATATGCAGTTTTGTGGACCTCCAAGGTGGCTCACCAAAGGTGAAACCATTACCGTTGAACGAATCAGACAGAGGCAACACCCCGACATTGCCATCGAACTCCAGCTCACACCCTTGCATGACTAAGATGTTGAAGGAGGAAACCACACATGCTATCCACGAACCACGAACCCTGTAAAATATGAGGCTAAAGCGTATGCAGTTAAGCAGGGACGCGTGCGTGTTATATAAGGGCACAAGATTACAGAGAAGGTTAGAAGGTTAGAGTTGTGGATTGATGTACAAGGAAACTAGCTAAACCAAATCAGATCTCAACAGCCCTGACATATCCTAACACGGTTACAACAAACACACACACACAATCTATAGCTATATGCGGTTTATAGATACACCGTATTATAGAATGCTTGACACTACCCCTCAATCACAACTTATCTAACTTGAGATTGTGTCGAAAAGCTTCTAGCTGCCTCAAAGAAAGAGTTATAGTAAACCCATCTGCAACCTGATCACCCGTAGGGAGAAACCGAACATTCAGCAGTTTATTGGCCACTCGTTCTCGAACAAAGTGATAGTCTATCTCTATATGCTTTGTTCTAGCATGAAAAACATGATTAGCAGTCAAATATGTAGCACCAAGGTTATCACACCAAAGCGATGCAGCCCAAGGATGATGAAGGCCCTATTCTGTTAACATATTCTGCACCCAAATAATCTCAGCAGTTGCATTAGCTAAGGCTTTAGACTCAGCCTCCGTGCTTGACCTGGATACAGTAGCTTGCTTACGAGCACTTCAGGAAACTAGATTACTTGCAAGAAATAGTGCAAAAACCTCATATAGACCTTCTGTCATCAGGACAACCTGCCCAGTCAGCATCAGAAAAAGCACTGACAAGCATGGAGTCAGACTTGCAAAGTTTAAGTCCAAGACCCTGCGTTCCTTGAAGATATCTAAGGATCCTTTTTAATGCAGTCCAATGAACAGAAGTGGGAGCATGCAAGAACTGACAGACCTTATTAACTGCATATGAAAATATCTAGTCGAGTCAAAGTAAGGTACTGTAGTGCTCCCACAACACTCCTGTACCAAGTGGAGTCATCTGGTGCAAGTAGTTCTCCATCATGAAGAGACAATTTTTTAGAGAGAGACAAAGGTGTAGGCGAAGATTTGCAACCTTTCATCCCAATGCGCTGAAGGATTTCTTGCACATATTTCTCTTGTGACAACAAAATACCACTTGCAACCGGCTTCACCTCAATTCCAAGAAAGAACTGAAGAGGCCCTAAATCCTTGAGCGCAAAATCCATACGTAAGTCCTTGAGAAGGGACTCAACTGCTGCAGGAGAGGAACTTGTAACAACAATATCATCAACATAGATAAGCATAAAGATGATGATTCCATGCCGACGATAGAAGAACAATGAGGTATCTCCTTTTGATGCAATAAACCCAAGAGACTGTAACTTGGAATATAAACGAGAGTACCAAGCTCAGGGTGCCTGTTTCAAACCATATAGAGCCTTATCAAGCTTGCAAACATGATGTGGTGAGCTTGAACTTTCATACCCAGGAGGTTGCCTCATAAAGACTTTCTCTTCCAGAACACCGTGCAAAAACGCGTTCTTTACATCTAGTTGTCGAATGCACCAATTTCTAGAGACTGCAACTGAGAGAATTAACCTAATGGTGGTAGCCTTCACTACAGGACTGAAAGTATCTTCATAGTCAAGTCCATACCTTTGTTTGAAATCTTTGGCAACCAAACGATCCTTGTACCTGTCTATGGTGCCATCAGACTTCCTCTTTATTTTGTACACCCATTTGCAGTCAATCACATTGCTACCCCTGATTGGTGGAACCAAATGTTAGGTTTTGTTGTCCATGAGAGCCAAGTTTTCCTCATCCATGGCCTTATTTCACTTCTGATCAACAAAAGCTTCAGGTACATTCTTTGTTTCACTTGTGGCACAAAAAGACCCCCAACGAACGCAAGCATCTTTATAAACTTTGTGTTCAACAATACCACTTTGTGACCTGGGTTTGTAGACGCATAGGAGGAGGCGGAGCCGGTTGTGCGGCTTGAAGTTGAAGTCGATTTTTTGGAGCGGAGATGGCAAAGTCGGATGCAACCACAGAAGATCCAGACCCGACCACAGCAGATCCCGAGGCGAACTCCTGCAGCGAGCCAGCAAGATCCAGCATAGCCGCCCGTGGGGAACTGCCACTTGGCAGATCCTGGCTGGCCTCCAGAGACTGCAACGGCGGGAGCGCACCTGAGCCCGCACGCACAGCACCGGGACCGCCATATGGGCCGCCCTAAGCCGCAGAAGCGGGCCGACCAGGTGCCCCGCTTGTCCTTGGTGCGGATGATGACCGACTAGGGGACAGCGCGGCAGAGGGCCCTCCTGGCCGCCCGCCTGACGCGTCTGGCGACGCCGACCCCGTGGTAGATTGTGCTGCCATTGCGTCAGGAACCGATCCCGAGGAGATACTCCCGCCAAAATCAGCTCCAGGAGCTGCGCCCGAATCCTCTGCTGCATGCATACCTTGCTGCATAAAATCAAGATTATTTTCACCTGTTCCTTCACTGATTTCTTGCCATGTTCCCTGCACACTTTCAGCATGATTATCACCAAAAGTATTAGATATTGACATAGGGCCCGCAGCTGAATCCACTCCTTCAAGCAAGCTAGATGGCAGAAGATGAGGGGGTAAAAGGACAAGTTCTTTGTGAAGTTGTGCGCTGGCATTGGAATGGAGTTTAGCAAATGGAAAGACTTGTTCTTCAAAAAGAACGTCGCGAGAAATGTAGACACGTCCGGAGGAAATATCTAGACATTTATATCCTTTGTGAAGACTACTATAACCCAAAAAGGCACATTGCTTGGAGCAAAACTCAAGTTTCTGCTTGTTGAAAGGGCGCAAATTGGGCCAACGACACACCCAAAAATGCGAAGAAAAGTATAGTCTGGTTTAGTACCAAAGAGACGTTCTAGGGGAGTTTGATTTTTGATAACTCTACTAGGAACACGATTGGTAAGATAGACAGCGGTGAGGAATGCTTCATCCTAAAATTTCAGTGGCATGAATGCATGAGCCAAAAGGGAGAGACCAACTTCCACGATGTGCCTATGTTTTCTTTCTGTGGATCCATTCTATTGATGAGCATGGGGGCATGACACATGATGAACAATGCCAATGCGCTCAAAGGAGGAGTTTAACCTTTGGTATTCACCTCCCTGTCTGTTTGCATAGCAAGAATTTTGCGATTGAAAAGACGTTCAACATGAGCTTGAAAGAGGTGAAATTTCTCAAACACATCAGATTTATTTTTGAACGAATAGATCCAACTGAACTTGCTGAAATCATCAACAAAACTGACATAGTAATTTTGTCTGCCTACAGAAATGGGTCCAGGACTTTGCAACAGCTACCTCCTCCGTTCGGTCACCGGAGCCATCATCATGGTCTCCTTCTTCCTCCCCCATTCGGTCACCGGAGCCGTCATGATCATGTCCTTCCTCCTCCATTGTTCAATCATCGGAGCCGTCATCCTCTCCTTCCTGACCATCGGTGTCGCTGAGATACGATAAGACATCACGTCCATCGCAGATTATGTCGCCCAACAACTCTTCTTGTTCCAAATCTCTTTTATCCATAGTTTCTACAAATATTACAACATGGCAATTAATATACAAACATGAGAGATGTATATATTAGTGGCAAACATAACCTAGCTAATATCACAACAAGGAATCATATTAGTGGCCTCGACGCTTCTACGGTTTTGGGTGGCCTCGACAATGCTTCTAAGGTTCGGGGTACGGCGGCCTCGATAACACTTCTAGAGTTTGGGGTGACCTCGATCGACGTCCCCCCTCATGTTGAAGACTTGCCGGAGTTTTCTAAGAAGAAAAAAAAACTACCTATCACATCTCACTCCCGGTATGGGTGGACTCGAGATTTTGGTCGGGCGAGAGGGGGTTGATCGACCTCCCCCCTCATGTCGAAGTTATCAGGAATATGTTTCGAGAGAAAGTATAACACTTGATAAGTTTTGAATATATGATAATTTTAAGTTAGTAACTTATTAACGTTCGAGAGAAAACTTTCTATTAACATCATTTTAACTTAGTAATTTAGTAACTTAGTAACATTTCGAGAGAAAACTTAGTAACGTAGTAACATTTTAACTTAGTAAAATTTCGAGAGAAAACTTTCTATTAACATCTCTCTCTCCCTCCTCATGCATGTCCGATGTCCCCCCCCTCATGTCGAAGTTATCGGGGAGGGGGGTAGATCGACAACGACATCCGGATCCATACATGCATACATGGACATAATGTTCATCCATCCATATTCAAAATGTTCATCCATCCATCCTTCCATATTCAATATGTTCATATTCTACAATATCACCAAAAGAAATCGATGAACATAAAAAATTCTAACTTTTGCATATTCTTTGCATATGAACATATAAACATTTTCTTTTTTTCTTAAACATAACTTTTGCATATATGAACATACATACACAATTTGTTTTTTCCAAAAGTGCACATATGAACATATACAGAGAACATACATACATAAAACTTTTCTAAAAATGTAACTTCTACATATATATGAACATATACAGAGAACATAACATACATACATTTTTCTAAAAATGCAAAAAAAATCATCATATGAACAAAAAAAGCATACATCATCTATCATCAACATCATCATATCTATCATCAACAACATCATCATATATGAACAAAATTATATGAACACAAGAAGAGGACAGGGAGGAAAAGGGGGGCGGCCGGACAGTATCGCGGGGCGGCGCGGACCGTCAGCGAGGGCTCGGGGTAGTGGCACGGTGACAGCGTCGGGGGCAGGGGCGCGGCGACGGTGCCGAGCGCGTCGGCGAGGGCTCGGGGCAGGGGCGGCGCGCCGATGGGGTCGTGGGCAGGGGCGCGACGACGGCGTCGGGGGCGGCGACGACGACACCAACGATGGGGCAGGGGCGACGATGGTTGATACGTCCATTCTGCATCATGTTTTCCTACTGTTATTTATGTTGTTTCATTGTATAATAATGCTTTTTGTAGTAATTATATTGCCTTTTCTCTCATAATATGCAAGGTATACACAAAGGGGGAGAATTCTGGCAGCTGGAAATCTGGACCTGAAAAAGTTATGTCAAGCTACCTATTATGCACAACTCCAAATGAGTTGAAACTCCACGAGGATTTTTTATGGAATATTTAAGAAATATTGGAGGAAATAAGTACCAGAGGGGGGCCACCAGGTGGGCACAACCCACCAGGGCGTGTCTAGGCCAATAAGTACCAGATGGGGGCCACCAGGTGGGCACAACCCACCTGGGCACGCCTGGAGGCCCAAGCGCGCCCTGGTGGGTGCTTCCCTCCTCGGCCCACCTCGGCTGCCCATCTTCTGGTATATAAGTCATTTTGACCTAAAATATTAGCTCTTCATAGACAAACTTGGGGTTTGAAGCACTTTTGCCCTCCGTCGGAGCGATTCCGCCGGGGGAACTTCCCTCCCGGAGGGGGAAATCATCGTCATCATCATCATCAACAACTCTCCCATCTTGGGGAGGGCTATTGATGTCGCTTGAAGCTACATCGGTATTTCCCCAAAGAGGAAGGGATGATGCAGCACATCGGTGGTAGGTATTTTCCTCAGATATGAAACCAAGGTTATCGAACTAGTAGGAGAACCAAGCAACAAAACGTAAACAGCCCCTGCACACAAATAACAACACCTCGCAACCCGACGTGTTAAAGGGGTTGTCAAGCCCTTTCGGGGTACGGCGCCTCAAGATAGGCAAAGGACGTGAGGTATATTTGTAGATGGGATAAATAGATCGCGAACAAATAAATTGCAGCAAGGTATTTTTGTATTTTTTGGATTAATAGATCTGAAAATAAATGCAAGGAAAAAGTAGATTGCAAGGCAAATATATGAGAAAGAAGACCCGGGGGCCGTAGGTTTCACTAGTGGCTTCTCTGGAGAAAAATAGCAAATGGTGGGTGAACAAATTACTGTTGGACAATTGATAGAACTTCAAATAATCGTGATATCTAGGCAATGATCATTACATAGGCATCACGTCCAAGATGAGTAGACCCGACTTATGCCTGCATCTACTACTATTACTCCACACATCGACCGCTATCCAGCATGCATCTAGTGTATTAAGTTTATGGAAAAATGGAGTAATGCAATAAGAACGAGGACATGATGTAGACAAGATCCGTTTATCTATTGCGGCAGATATGGATCCCATCTTTTTATCCTTAGTAGCAATGATACATACGTGTCGGTTCCCTTTCTGTCACTGGGACCAAGCACCGTAAGATCGAACCCACTACCGGACACCTCTTCCCATTGCAAGATAAATAGATCAAGTTGGCCAAAAAAAACCAAATATCGGAGAAGAAATATGAGGCTATAAGAGATCAAAGAACTCAAATAACTTTCATGGATATAAAAAGATATAACTTATCATAAACTCGAAGTTCATCAGATCCCAACGAACACACCGCCAAAAGACTTACATCATATGGATCTCCAAGAGACCATTGTATTGATAATCAAGAGAGAGAGAGGGAGAGGAAGCCATCTAGCTACTAACTACGGACCGGAAGGTCTACAAAGAACTACTCACGCATCATCGGAGAGGCACCAATGGAAGTGGTGAACCCCTCCGTGATAGTGTCTAGATTGGATCTCGTGGTTCTAGACTCTGCGGCGGCTGGATGAAAATTTCGTTGACTCCTCTATGGTTTATGGAATATTGGGGTATTTATAGAGGAAAGAGTCGGTCCAGGGGGCACCCGAGGTGGGCACAACCCACCAGGGCGCGCCTGGGCTTCCTGGCGCGCCCTAGTGGGTTGTCCCCTCCTCGGGAGTCCCCCCCAGGTGCAACCAGGGCCCGTTGTGTTCATTCTGGCCCATAAAAAATCATTGTATTGGCATGGCATTTGGACTCCATCTGATATTGATTTCCTGCGATGTAAAAAACATGCAGAAAACAACAACTGGCACTTGGCACTATGTCAATAGGTTAGTACCAAAAAATGATATAAAATGACTATATAATGATTATAAAACATCCAAAATTGATAATAAAATAGCATGGAATAATAAAAAATTATAGGTACATTGGAGACGTATCAGCTATCTTCATCAACATCTTCAACAGCACCAACTCCTCTCAAACCCTAGTTCATCTCTTGTGTTCAATCTTTGTACCGGAACTATAGATTGGTGCTTGCGCGTGATTAGTAGTGTTGATTACATCTTGTAATTGATTACTATATGGTTTATTTGGTGGAAGATTATATGTTCAGATCCATTATGCTATTTAATACCCCTCTGATCTTGAGCATAATTATCAGTTTTGAGTAGTTACTTTCGTTCTTGAGGTCACGGGAGAAATCATGTTGCAAGTAATCATGTGAACTTGATATGTGTTTGATATTTTGATGATATGTATGTTATCATTCTCTTAGTGGTGTCATGTGAACGTCGACTACATGACACTTCACCATATTTGGGACTAAGGGAATGTATTATGGAGTAGTTATTAGATGATGGGTTGCGAGAGTGACAAAGCATAAACCTAAATTTGAAAAAAGAGTTCGGTGAGGAAGTCGACTAACAGAAATATGTCTGTAGGTATGCTCACAGGTCATCCTGCCGAGGAAATGCCCGGTTCAACGGGTGACCTACTTCCCGAGCTGCTGCAACTGCATGAACGAGTTCGGCAGGTGATGAGAGGCGTCGCCCAGGCCTTGTGGCCATCCATCTCCCTACCCGAAGGCCTTGGAGAGCTTGCAGAGAGGCTTCAGGGAGCACGGCGGCGCTTCCGGCTATGGAAGATATCGGCCTGCCGTCAAGGCGCCAGGGAGGCCTGGGCCATGGTTAAGATGCGGTACACGAAGGCTGACCCAAACCACATGGCCGAGGTTGGACCTGTGGGGCCCGATGGGAAGGAGATCCCTGTGAGCTTAGTGTACGGCCAAGTAGAGTTGGCCGCAAAGTATTCCCAGCAGGATTGTAAACTAGACAGCCTATTAGATGGTATTGAAGAGGAATATAATCAGTCAATTTGACTATGTAATTTAAAATGACATGTAAAATGCCTTCTAGCCGGATTGTAGATCGTTTGTCGTAGCGGACCTTTTCGCTTCAACCTCGGGACCCAACAGTCCGGAGTGTGTCCGAATACCCTCGCGGTTATGTAAGAACCGGGGCATGCATGGAGACCAGGCGTAGGGGTCATGAGTGCTTTATCAGACAAGTGCCCAACTAGTTATGTTATATTACATGGTTAGTAAGAAACATCTTCCAGGGAGAATAGTTCCGTTAGGGGTTCCTTTCCCTGGGAGGCATGCCCTAAAGTGCATGTCCGGACTACGAAAAAAGCAGAAAAACATCTGGGGGCAGATAAATGAATAAGTAAGAAATCATCTTTTAGTTCACCGATCGAATATTCCCTTAAGAATGCTAGCTTTCGGCTTCACCCAGTGTGAGGTACACGTCCGGCTGACCCGGCGGTAACAATCGCAGAGGTGCTCTCAATGAAAGCACCAATGTCGGTGTCGAAACCGGCAGATCTCGGGTAGGGGGTCCAGAACTGTGCGTCTAGGCGGATGGTAACAGGAGACAAGGGACATGATGTTTTTACCCAGGTTCGGGCCCTCTCGATGGAGGTAAAACCCTACTCCTGCTTGATTAATATTGATGATATGGGTAGTACAAGAGGAGATCTACCACGAGATCAAAGAGGCTAACCTAGAAGCTAGCCTATGGTATGATTGTTGTTCGTCCTACGAACTAAAACCCTCCGGTTTATATAGACAACAGAGAGGGCTAGGGTTACACAGAGTCGATTACAATGGTAGGAGATCTACATATCCGTATTGCCAAGCTTGCCTTTCACGCCAAGGAAAGTCCCATCCGGACACGGGACGAAGTCTTCAATCTTGTATCTTCATAGTCCAGGAGTCCGGCAAATGGTGATAGTTCGGCTATCCGGACACCCCCTAATCCAGGACTCCCTCACCTGTTGTCTCAGTTAAGATAAGAGATCACTGTTATCATGGGTTATGTGTCGTAGGTGCTAGTGTGAGTGCTCTTCCTTTTCCTTATATAAATAAATTAAGAATGAAATAGCACCTGCTGAAATAGAAGACACAAATGTCACTATTAAACTTGCCAATAGAGATACTATATCACCAATTGGTATTCTTAGAGATGTCGAAGTCTTGTGTGGGAAAATAAAATACCCTACTGATTTTCTTGTTTTTAGCTCCCCACAAGATGACTTTTCTCCATTATCTTTGGTAGACCTTTCTTGAACACCGCCAATGCCAAAATAGATTGTAAGAAACAAATTGCTGGTGATAGCTTTGGTGATGAATCTCATGAATTTAAGTTTTCCAAGTTTAGTAGACAACCTCATAAGAAAGATTTGCCTAGTAACACTACTAGGGAAAACCTTATACACAGAATCTTAGCAGCAGCGTGGTTTAAAAACAGACCTACTGCTAATTAGTAGTAGCGGGCTTCAGGACACCGCGCTACTAATAGCGCAGTAGCAGTAGCGCTCTAGGTGAAACAAGCGCTACTACTATAATTGCCACGGCGTTGCCTCCAGGCTAGATATAGTAGTAGCGCCCTTCTTCCGGATCCTCTACTGCTAAAGTACTTAGTAGCAGCGTTTTCCCCCAAAACTCGCTGCTGCTAAGTATCATCCCCTTGCAACTAATTAAGTTTAGTCCCATACTGCTAAGCGAACAAGATGTTTACCACCTTAAATATGTTACTTCTCAAACTATCTCAAGCACTTGTTCTTCATTGAACTATATGTGTAGGATTTGTGGCTGCAATATGAATCCTCTCCCGTACCTATACAGGTACAGTGAGGATTCATGTTGACTATTTAGATTCTACACAAAAAGATCAATGATGACCAATGTATATATTTGATGTTTTTACATGCTTAGACTTAGCAGTAGCGTTTTTTCTTTACAAAGCGCTGCTGATATAGGTCTTAGCAGTAGCGCGCTCCCCATACCCGCTCTACTGCTAAAGCAAAACAAAACACACGGCTGGGCCGGCCCCCCGCACGCTCATCTCTCAATCGTCCCCCTCCGCCCGACGCCGGCAGCTGCGGTTAGGGTTTCTCCTCCGCCACCGCCACCGCAGGTAATTCTCCTCCCCCCTCTTGCCGCCCCTCCGCTGCTCCTCCACCCTCTCGCCGCCCACTCTGTCACTGTCCGCGAGCTCTGGCCGGACGCCTTTGGAGGACTGCCCTCGATCCCCTCGCCGGCCGCTGTCATCGCCCCCTCTCGTAGGAAAGTCACCGGCCTTCCCCTCGTCAGCACCCCCGATCGAGGTCACCATGCCATCCCCCCTCCTCGATAGCACCCCCGAGGGCTTCCCTACCTAGATGCAACGAGGGTTTACGAATTTCATATGGATAACTAGATGCTTTTATTTTTCTGTAATAAGTTATTTTTTTGCAAAATGTAGGTGCCAATTTAGTTGAAATGCTTTGGTAGGTGGTACAGTGATCTGTTAGATATTGGTTTTGATACAAGTATTTAGTTTGCAAGTGCTAAGTTAATCCCAATTAAATTTGCCACTTATTTTCTTAATCAGTTATCTTAGGCAATAGGGGCCAAATTAGATGAAATATGTCTTGGTAGGTGCTACCTTGATTTGGTAGATAACTTATTACAGATCTTAGGATTATACCTTTGGTAGGGGCCAAATAGTTTTTTCGGCAATAGGTGCCACTGAAATGCTTTCGTAGGTATACCTTGTCATCTTGTATGCTACTAGCTCTTAGGATTATAATTGTCCATCAAATTGCTTCTCGCAGAAGAATCTCCTCATCAAATTGAGAGCTTGTTGTTTACTTTTTGGGATCGGGTTCCACTATGAAAATATAACTGAAGAAGTACCAAAAATAGCAAATGCTACTGTTTTCATTCCTGTGAAGATCGTTAATCCTTTGCTCATATTGCTTTAGGAAAATGGAGCCACCACCACCACCACCATGTCGACTGTGCAAGTCAAGGTGCGCCAGCAGCCTTGCAACTGGCAAGCTATTCAACATCTACTTCCAGCCGAGTTTTCGTCATGCGGTGGTAAGAAATTATATGAAATGTAACAACTATTTAATTTTTAGTGTTGGCATTACTGCATTGTGTCATTTTGCTTATTTTACACAGATCGTCCCATGCAATGTGAGGTTGAAATTCAACAAGCTGACAGGAGACACTGTGACATTTGAGGCTCCTGGGGGCGCGTACACTATGGAGGTCGAGAAAGAACGCAATATGTCACGGATTGGAGGAGATGGATGGGCCCGTTTCCTCGCCCGCATGCGTGGTATTGGTGGTGAGTTGATCAGCTTCTCCTTCAGAGCAGAAAGACCCAAGCTGGCTGTCATTTATATCAACCTGGTGGAAGATGATGAAGATGACGAAGATGATGAAGATAATGAGGACCCACTCGATGAAGATGATGAGGACCCACTTCATGAAGCCATCGTAGCTCAAAAAATGAGACTGAGCAAGGAGGAGGTGTGCAACTTATGGGACATAATTCCGCCACGTGCTGACTTTGTCGGGGTGCCACTCGTGACCCGCCTGACAAGTACCATGGTCGATCAACATGATATGGTATGTTATACTTACAAATGCAAATTATCCGATGATATGCTTAGTGTAGAGTCCAATGATATGTTGTGTGGAATCTAGTCGATGACATGCTTTAGTGTAGAGTTCAATCACATGCTTATTAGAGTGTAGAATCTAAGCAACTATTAATAGTGTAGATAATCCATGTATACCTATTTGCAAGAGTGTGTGCGAGGCTATTTATTAATTGATATGTTTTTCTTATTCAGAAATTGGCAAAGAGCCAATCTGTGAGTTATGGTATCGAGCTTGATGAAGAAGGCTCAGCTGGACTACGCCTTACTGCAAGGGGCTCCGTCACAACCTGTACTTACCGCGTGGACACGGACGGTCGCACACACTTAAAACTCGGTTGGGTGGAAGAGATTCCTCGATCTTAAAAATCTTCGTGTTGGACAGGCCATCCGAATTACTATCAGGAACACCCACCGCCCAGGCTTGAGGATGATGATCGTCTTCGATATCATCTAGAACTACATATGTGTGTGTGTGGCTATATCATCTAGAACTACATATGATGATCGTCGTCGATATCATCTAGAACTACATGTGATGATCGTTGTCGATATCATCTAGAACTACATATGATGATCGTCGTCGATATGACCTTGTACTGCTTGACGATGCATGTTGACTATACATGAAATTGTTATCTAGTACTCCCATCGTTCCAAATTACTTGTTGTGGTTTGAACTAAAACCACGATGAGTAATTTGGAACAGAGGGAGTACTACCTAGTACTTATAATGGTTTATGAATTTGATATCTAGTAGTACCTAGTATCTGAAAATTGCAGTTTATTGAAGCCTAAAGGGAAAGGGGTATAGCGGGGAAAATGATGAAAGATATAGCAGTAGCGAGGGACAAGGAAATCACTACAGCTAACTAATAGTAGCGCATTCCGAAAAAGCGCTGCTAATATCGTTAATAGTAGTAGCGCGAGTGCGGACCGCGCTACTACTAACAGCTAGCTGTAGCGCCTTATTAGTAGCGCGGCCACCCGCGCTGCTGCTAGCCTCAAAACCCGCGCTAGTACTAGGGTTTTCCCAGTAGTGTAAGGATGAAATTATTGGTCTTGTTTCTATTGTTGTACCTCCTACTGATCCTTTGGAACAATATTTGCTAGACCATGAAAATGATTTGCATATGCGTGAAAGAAATGAAATAGATAGAATCTTTTTCAAACAACAACCTCTGCTTAAACACAATTTGCTTATTGAAACTGTAGGAGGTCCTCCTCCACCTAAAGGTGATCCTGTGTTTGAATTAAAACAATTGC
Organism: Triticum aestivum; assembly: GCF_018294505.1. Classification (NCBI taxonomy): domain Eukaryota; kingdom Viridiplantae; phylum Streptophyta; class Magnoliopsida; order Poales; family Poaceae; genus Triticum; species Triticum aestivum. The sequence goes on along the minus strand of NC_057798.1, from coordinate 787,989,075 downwards.
TAGACACTTTGGAATATGCTTACCTTGACGAGAAAAAGATATATCCTTTTATTATTAGTGCTAACCTTTCAGAACATGAAGAAGAAAGATTATTGAAAGTTCTAAGGAAGCACAGAGCTGCTATTGGATATACTCTTGATGATCTTAAGGGCATTAGTCCCACTCTATGTCAGCACAAGATTAATATGGAACCTGATGCTAAACCTGTTGTTGATCACCAACATCGGTTAAATCTAGAGGTGAAAGGAGTGGTAAGAACGGAAATATTAGAACTGCTGGAAGGAGGTATAATCTATCCTATAGCTGATAGTAGATGGGTGAGTCATGTTGATTGTGTCCCTAAGAAGGCAGGTATTACTGTTGTTCCTAATGATAAGAATGAGCTTATTGCACAAAGAATTTTCACAGGCCATAGGATGGTAATTGATTATAGAAAATTAAACAAATCAACTAGAAAAGATCATCACCCTATACCTTTTTTTGATCAAATGTTGGAAATATTATCTAAGCACACACATTTTTGCATCCTTGATGGATATTCTGGTTTTTCACAAATACCTGTTTCATAACCTAATCAAGAAAAGGCCACTTTTACTTGTCCTTTTGGAACTTATGCTTGTAGGCATATGCCTTTTGGATTATGTAATGCACCTGCTACCTTTCTAAGATGTATGACTGCTATATTATATGATTTTTGTGAAAAGATTGTTGAGGTTTTCATGGATGATTTTTCCGTTTAAGGGAATTCTTTTGATGGTTGTTTAAGCAATCTTGATCGAGTTTTGCAAAGATGTGAACAAACAAATCTTGTCTTGAATTGGGAGAGGTGCCACTTTATGGTTAATGAAGGTATTGTTTTGAGCCATAAAATTTCTGAAAGAGGCATTGAAGTGGACCAGGCCAAGGTTGATGCAATTGAGAAAATGCCATGTCCTAAAGATATCAATGGTATACTTAGTTTCCTTCGTCATGCTAGTTTCTATAGGAGGTTTATCAAAGACTTTTCAAAAATTTCTAGGCCGCTTACGAATCTTTTGCAAAAGGTTATTCCCTTTGTGTTTGATGATGATTGCTTGGAAGCCTTTGAAACACTAAAGAAAGCCTTAATTACTACACCTGTTGTTCAACAACCTGATTGGAACTTGCCTTTTGAGATGATGTGTGATGCTAGTGCTTATGCTGTTGGTGCTGATCTAGGACAAAGAGTTCATAACGAACTGAACTTTATTCATTTTGCTAGTAAAACTCTAGACAGTGCTCAACGAAACTATGATACTACTAAAAAAGAATTCTTAGCAGTGGTGTTTGCTTGTGATAAATTCAGATCTTACATTGTCGATTCTAAAGTAATTGTTCACACCGATCATGCTGCTATAAAATATCTTATCAAAAAGAACACTACTAGGGAAAAGCTTATACACATACGCTTACTAGTAGCGAGGGTTAAAAACCCTCGCTACTGCTACTTACTAGTAGCGCAGGTTTTTAAACCTCGCTACTACTAAGTTGATAGCAGTAGCGCGGGTTTTTAACCCTCGCTACTACTATGCGGTCTCTACCGTGCCCCCCGGGACATGCCGTAGTAGTAGCGCGGGTTTTTAACCCTCGCTACTACTAAGTTGATAGCAGTAGCGTTGGTTTTTAACCCTCGCTACTACTAAGTTACGGGGCTACTACTAAAAATGGGCATAACTTTTGCATAGTAACTCGGATGAAAAAGTTTTTTATATGAAAAATCATCTACTCGAAAAGTTACATCCGAATTTAATCAGGGGAACCCTGTTAAACATTTTCAAAATCCTCAAAAACCTAACAGAAAAAAGTTACGGGGCTTTTAAGATCTGGAGGCAAAAAAATTCATCAAATTTCAGGTTTTTTTTAATTTTTGTTAAATCTGGTCAAACTACGGTCAAACTAATTATTCAAATATATTAGTGTTACTAAATAATTATTTCAGTTTTTTTAAATTTTGGTCAAATCTAGTCAAACTATGGTCAAACTGTGGTCAAACAATGGTCAAACTAATTATTCAAGAAATATTAGTGTTACTAAATAATAGTGTTACTAAATATTAGTGTTATTTTTTAGAACAATAGTTTCAAACTCAAATAGTGAAATGTGTGACTTCATGCTCAAGCTAAATTCCTGAGGTTAATAGGATTGACATCTTAGTATTGTCAGGAAAACAACAAGTGCAGACTTGTAAACGAGGGAGAATAGAACCTGGAAGTTAAGCGTGCTCAGGCTGGAGTAGTGAGAGGATGGGTGACCGTCCGGGAAGTTAGATGATTTGGAATGATGAGGGGTGATTAGAGATTAGAGATTAAATTGAGCAATGATGAGGGGTGATTAGAGATTGGAGGTTAAAATAATTCAGAAATTTGAAAATTGGGGAAAAAATTGAAATGTTTTTTCGAAAAAATTCAAAATCTTTTTCCAGAGATTAGAGATTAGCAGTAGCATGGGTTTTTACCCACGCTACTACTAACGAACGTAGTAGTAGCGCGGGTGGCACCCGCGCTACTACTACCTATTAGCTGTAGCGTCGTATTAGTAGCACGGGCACCCACGCTACTAATATACCTAAAACCCGCGCTACTGCTAGGCTTTTCCCTAGTAGTGGAAAGATTCTAAACCTAGACTCATTAGGTGGGTTCTTCCGCAACAAGAATTTGATTTGCATATTATTGATAGGAAAGGAGCAGAGAACCCCGTAGTTGATAACTTGTCTAGGCTTGAAAATATTGTTGATGCCCCACAACCTATTAATGATAGCTTTCCTGATGAACAACTAGCTGCAATAAATGTTTCTAATAGTACACCTTGGTATGCTGACTATGCTAATTATATTGTTGATAAATACATACCACCTAGTTTCACATACCAACAAAATAAAAAATTCTACTATGATTTAAGACATTACTTTTGGGATGACACACTGAGGGAGTCCCGGATTAAGGGGTCCTCGGACAGCCGGACTGTATACTTGGTCCGGACTGTTGGACTATGAAGATATGATACGTCTCCAACGTATCTATAACTTTTGATTTTGTTCCATGCTATTATATTACTCGTTTTGGATGTTTATAGGCTTTACTTTACACTTTTATATCATTTTTGGGACTAACCTACTAACCCGAGGCCCAACCCGAATTGCTGTTTTTTTTGCCTATTTCAGTGTTTCTAAGAAAAGGAATATCAAACGGAGTCCAAACGGGATGAAACCTTCGGAAGCGATCTTTTTGGAACAAACGCAAACCAGGAGACTTGGAGTGGACGTCAAGCAAAAAACGAGGCGGCCACGAGGGTGCCCGGCGCGCCTGAGGGAGTCCTGGATAAGGGGGTATCTGGACAGCCGGACTATATACTTTGGCCGGACTGCTGGACCGTGAAGATACAAGACTCAAGACTTCGTCCCGTGTCCGGATGGGACTCTCCTTTGCGTGGAAGACAAGCTTGGCGACCCGGATGTTGGATCTCCTTCTTTGTAACTGACTCTGTATAATCCTAGCCCCCTTCGGTGTCTATATAAACCGGAGGGTTTAGTCCGTAGGACAAGAACAATCAGAATCATAGGCTAGCTCCTAGGGTTTAGCCTCTACGATCTCGTGGTAGATCAACTCTTGTAATACTCATATCATCAAGATCAATCAAGCACGAAGTAGGGTATTACCTCCATCAAGAGGGCCCGAACCTGGGTAAAACATCGTGTCCCCTGCCTCATGTTACCATTAGCCTTAGACGCACAGTTCGGGACCCCCTACCCGAGATCCGCCGGTTTTGACACCGACATTGGTGCTTTCATTGAGAGTTCCTCTGAGTCGTCGCTGCAAGGCTCGATGGCTCCTTCAATCATCAACAACAACGCGGTCCAGGGTGAGACTTTTCTCCCCGGATAGATCTTCGTGTTCGGCGGCTTTGCACTGCGGGCCAATTCGCTTGGCCATCTGGAGCAGATCGACAGCTACGCCCCTGACCATCAGGTCAGGTTCGGGAACTTGAACTACATGGAAAATATCCGCGAAGACTTGATCTTCGACGGATTCGGACCTACGTCAGGAGCGCCGAACAGCCACGACGAGAACGACTTAGACCTGCTGTCAAACAATATTTGGGATATCACGCCTGCAATAGCTCCAAACCTAAATCCGGGGCAGATAGCGTCGTCCGAGGACGGGTGGATGGACCCCACCCCGGAGGCCGCGTACTCATCGTTGGTACAGCCGAACACAGGCTCCATCCCTAAGGAAGTCAGTGTCACCCGACCCCCGGGCTTGTGTCCGGCTGTAGGTTCCAGACCGCGCACCCGAGCCCAGCGAATCCGGTTGGGCTCTGGTAATGGAGTTCACCACTGCGGATATCTTTCAGCACTCGCCCTTCGGCGATATGCTAAACACTTTAAGGTCTCTCTCTTTGTAAGGAGACTCTTGGCCGAACTATGTCCGGCTCGAGGGGGATTCAGACGACGAAGAAAATCTCCGCCCACCCACCACCCACTTAATAGCCACTGTCGACGACGTAATAGACATGCTTGACTTCGACTCCGACAACACCGACGGTATGGACGTCGGCGCAGGGGACGATTTGGAACCACCGCCCATGGGGCGCTGGACTGCCACCTCATCATATGATATATACATGGTGGACATGCCTAAGGAGGACAACGGCGACAAAAAGGACACAACGGAGGATAAAACCCCCGGACAAAAGCCAAAACGATGGCGCAAACGCCGCTCCAAGTCTAGCCATAGTAAAAATAGCGATAATAGCGCTAGAAAGATCGACACCCCAGTCAACTCCAAAGGCAACAACGACCATATGGACCCAGCGATGGAGCAGGAGCCAGGTCACGCCAAACACAGCCCGGAGCAGACGCTCGATCATAGTGATCCCGAGGGCCGAACTCATCAACCCGCCTCGGGAGAAGAGCACAGTCCGGAGGACGATGCATTCACCATCTCGGAAAAACATTTGGAACGAGATAACCTCCACAGAAGGCTTATGGCCACTGCGAGAAGCCTAAAAAAGCAGAAGCAAAGACTTAAGGCCGCACAGGAAACGCTCAACCGCAGATGGAACAAAGTGCTAGACACTGAAGAAAAATATGGCGACGATCACCACACAAAGTGCTTGTTGGAGATATGCCCTAGAGGCAATCATGTATGATGATTTTTCCTATGTGTTTATGAATAAACATAGTCCTTGGACATTATAAATGATGTGTATCAGCAAGTACGTGACTTGTTTGTGGGACTATGCATTGTATGATGACTGTCCTAAAAGGTCCCTAGTCGAAAGGGCTGTGTGGACGCGCAACCGACTAGACTGGCATATGATACGGTCGATGGCTTGGTCTCACTAGCCATGGAGCATTGGATGCTAACCGGATAATATGGACTTGTAAAGGTCTGGTCGGATTCTACGTATTCGGATCCGAGTCGAGATAAGGTTCGAGTCGGACAGACCCAACTATGAGACGCAGCGATATGTCATCTGTGAGTCTCTAGTACAACATACATTCTATGTCTAAGACCTAAGTTGACGCATGTACTCAAGATGGTGACAGACTTGCTTTGGGCCGACCAAACGCTACTCGTGACTGGGTAGTTACAAAGGTAGGTTTCGGGTTTGTCCAGTCCCATGCTGCGAGACATGGTCGAGCAAGATGGGATTTGCCCCTCCGATCAGGATAGATATACTATGGGCCCCTCGTGTGATCCGACCAGGATAAGCATGGCCATGCGACAAGGATTATGAGATAATCCGGATAGTGGTCGGTATCACTGGAACGAGAAAGAGGTCGGACTAGCACAAGGATGACAGAATTGCCTTGAGCTCGACAATGTATATCGTGTGGCAAAAGGAATGGAAGTGTGATGTACAGGTTCGCCTAACCAGCTTCATAGTCTGCTTGGTGGTCAGCATGCCTTGCTAGAGGCCGCTACCAACCGTGCAGGTCAGAGGTGATCTGAACTGTGACCAAGCCGACTTGAACCTAAGGGGTCGCGCGCTTGAGGGAAGGAACCTACAAGGTCGGTTTGTAGGACACTGGTTGGATGTCATCCGAACTGGACTAGGAACGCGACCGAGTAGACTTTGGGCTTTAGGGTCCGTGCGAGGCCCAAGTGTTGAGCCCGCGACGGACGCCTATATAAAGTGGAGGTGCGGCACACTCACGAGATTGATCGCTTCGGCACTGCGACTAGGGTTTGCATGTGTTGCGAATAGCCACCTCCACTCGCTGCCGACTGTGTGATCGGACCTAGCAGTCCGCCGCACGGTGTTCCTCCTGCACGCGTGGATACCATTAGAGGCGGTGCACTTGCGCCGCTCCAGCGAACTCGTACGTGGGATCGGACGACTGGCTGTTCGAGGGAGATCGAACGAGGAGGAGATGATCCACGCGGACGCGCTGCCCCAACTCTTCCTCCGCTGCACGGCACTGCGTGTCTAGTGGTAACGAACTATGATCCATCTCCCATAGCATGTTCTTGGTTGTTCTGTGCGTAGGAAATTTTAATTTGCAGTCGACGCACCCTACCGTAGAACCCAACAGAGTTACCGAAAGCGCAAGCTGCTGCCAGAATTCGACGATGAGGCCATTCCGCCGAAGAACAATACGGCCAGTAGGCCGGACCAACCACTTCATGACCGCAATAGAGCAGCTACTGACGCCGCACACGATTTACGTGAGCTCCTGGAAAAAAAGGCCGGCACGACCAGGTCCATCTATGGATCTAGAGGACATGCCACTACTAGGGAAAAGCCTAGCAACAGCGAGGGTTTTTGGCCTATCAGTAGCGCGGGCTGGAGCGCTACTGGTACGGCGCTACAGCTAAAGCTTAGCAGTAGCATGCCTCAACCCACGCTACTGCTAAATCGACTTAGTAGTAGCGATTTCCCAGAGGAGCGCTACTGGTAATTAGTAGTAGCGCTTGTCCCTTCCCGCGCTACTACTATTATTTCGTATTTTATTTCTTTTTTATTTCATGTTGTATTCATACACCTTTACACAAGTTTTCATACAGCAAGAATTTAGAGATTGTTTTTACATCATAATGAGTTATTACATCACGGGGTGAAAGAACCGTGGACTAGTTTCAAGTGGATGTCCATCCACTTGAAACTAATCCGCGGTTCTTTCACCCAATGTTATAATAAATATCATCATCATCATATTATCATTAACAACTTATCATCATAATACATCATTGTCATATAACACCTCCTCAAGATCATCGTTTTCATCAATGACATCACATAGCAAATTGGTCACTAGTCGTAATCACAAGTACTCCTCATCATCAATTCTAACACATTGTACCACATAATAAACATATTGTACCTCATAGGACCTACTACATTCTCTTAGGACCTACTACATTCTCTAAGGTAAAATAGCAAAAAACAAGATAGCCCCTGACTCTCCATTATGGAGAATGGAGATTATCCTATCTCCAATTCCTGCCTTTCGCTTAATGTTACTTCCAAGAACCTCCTTGCGAATGTCCAAACATTTTTTCCATTCTTTGATGAGCATGTGATCACCGGTTTTAGAAATCCGATATGCATAGGTGAGCTCCGTAGATTGACCTGGTAGTATGTTCAGAACTCTAAGGCGACCATTCAGATACATTAGATGAGGCACACAATCCATCGGGATTTTCTGTTGAAAAACATAGTAATAACTTCGTAGTTAGCAATGATGTACTAGTAGTAGAAGTATGGAAAAGATGCACGGATGTCGTAATAGTAAAAAATCTTACCAGGGTATCTCCATAGAAGTTACCGTGGTTCAACACGTGCACTAGTGGCACGTATTCACCATAATTTGGAGGAGTTCGATAATAGGTATTGTAATCCTCAAGATATGTACAATAAGCGATCAGATGATTTTTCTCATTATAAGTTAATTCGAAGCCATCAGTGTAGTGCGTTTTGTCTAGCATCTTCCGCACATTCTTTGAAGAATCCAAATAAGCTGTCAATGGAAACAAGCTGTCAACTATTTTGAAATAGACAATATAAATTAGTTAATAACTATGTTTGAGAAACTCACATTGCGGTAGAATCGGAAGCGTATCAACAAGGACCCAAATGTCCATATTGTCTTGCTCAATGTCAGGATCACCAAGATCCATGGTGACAATCATACCCTCATAAAAACCATACATTTTGCAAAGTGCTTCCCAATTTTGGCAACCAAAATGGGTTATGCTCTGAGCATTGCACAGATTTACTTCAAAATCCATATCATGATGGGTCCTTAGGTGTATTTTCTTTGTTTCAAAATTTTCATGGTCTTCAAAACCCATCCTCACCAAGACATAGCATCTTGCATGGCATGGGATAAGCTAGTCGAATTGTAAAAGATGAAAATTAGACGTTGAAATAGTTGAAGTCATGCTTAATTACGAAAAAAACACTTGTCGTTGTTGCGTACCATTTCAACATCGAATGTCTCCTCGAGCTTAATGCAGAAGCGCCGATCTTCGTCCAGCTCAACGAACCTGTCGCACATACCTCGATCATCGTGGCACCAGCTGCACTCCCCTGGGAGACTGTCGTCGCCCGAGTACGACATTTCCTACGTTCATAATTCAAAGATTAAACTTGTACATATTCTAGCACAAGTCATGCCAGAATTCACGAAAAATTCTGGCATGACCTTTGCTAAAAAAGGACATATCGAGCACCTGAAATTTGCCGAAACGGAAATTAATCAACACTCCGGCAAAACATAGGCCACTCGGAGGTGTAACCTGAACATGACCGGCCACTTGGGCAACCACATATCCTATATGAGCAACACAAGATATACATGGAGATTTGGCAGGTCTCACCTCGAGGTCGGAGGGGGTCGGTGACGGGGACGACGGCGGGGATGATGGAGGGGCTCCTTGATTTCTGCAAAAGCAAAAACCCTATAAGTTATCACTAATACATCCCGAATAATTGCTTAAACTAAAAAAAACAACAAATATGACATGTTCAACTAGTTCTTACTAAATATAAACTTACTATAAGTAGAAAAAAACTAGTTCTTTCTAAAAATAAAGTAGTTCAACTAGTTATATTAATTTACTTACTAAACTAGTTCAACTAAAACTAAACTAGTTCAACTAGTTTATTAATTTACTTACTAAAAATACATTATTTCTATTAATTCAACTAGTTCAACTAGTTTATTAATGTACTTACTAAACTAGTTCAACTAAAACTAAACTTGTTCAACTAAAACTAAACTAGTTCAACTAAAACTAAACTAGTTTAACTAAAACTAAACTACTTCAACTACTAAAAATCATTATCTATGAACCCTAAATTAACATCTACTACTACTAAAAAACATCTAGTACTAACTAATTAAGCAGAGAGAAAGGGGGTGGGGAGGGGTGTGATACGTCCATTTTGCATCATGCTTTTATATCGATATTTATTGCATTATGAGTTGTTATTACACGTTATGTCACAATACTTATGCCTATTCTCTCCTATTTTACAAGGTTTACATAAGGAGGGAGAATGCCGGCAGCTGGAATTCTGGGCTGGAAAAGGAGCAAATATTAGAGACCTATTCTGCACAACTCCAAAAGTCCTGAAACTCCACGAAAGTCATTTTGGGAAATAATAAAAAATATCCAGCGGAAGAAGTTCACCAGAGGGGGCCCCACCTGGCCACGAGGGTGGGGGGCGCGCCCTACCCCCTGGGCGCGCCCCTACCTCGTGGGCCCCCTGGTGGCCCTCCGATGCCCATCTTCTGCTATATGAGGTCTTTCGTCGAGAAAAAAATGATAAGCAACCTTTCGGGACGAAACTCCGCCGCCACGAGGCGGAACCTTGGCGGAAACAATCTAGGGCTCCGGCAGAGCTGTTCTGCCGGGGACACTTCCCTCCGGGAGGGGGAAATCATCGTCATTGTCATCACCAACGCTCCTCTCATCGGAGAGGGCAATCTCTATCAACATCTTCACCAGCACCATCTCCTCTCAAAACCCTAGTTCATCTCCTGTATCCAATTCTTGTATCTAAGTCCGGGATTGGTACTAGTAGGTTGCTAGTAGTGTTGATTACTCCTTGTAGTTGATGCTAGTTGGTTTATTTGGTGGAATATCATATGTTCAGATCCTTTATGCATATTAATACCCCTCTGATTATGAACATGAATATGCTTTGTGAGTAGTTACGTTTGTTCCTGAGGACATGGGAGAAGTCTTGCTATTAGTAGTCATGTGAATTTGGTATTCGTTTGATATTTTGATGAGATGTATGTTGTCTAGCCTCTAGTGGTGTTATGTGAACGTCGACTACATAATACTTCACCATTATTTGGGCCTAGAGGAAGGCATTGGGAAGAAATAAGCAGATGATGGGTTGCTAGAGTGACAGAAGCTTAAACCCTAGTTTATGCGTTGCTTCGTAAGGGGCTAATTTGGATCCATATGTTTCATGCTATGGTTAAGTTTACCTTAATACTTTTGTTGTAGTTGCGGATGCTTGCAATAGAGGTTAATCATAAGTGGGATGCTTGTTCAAGTAAGAACATCACCCAAGCACCGGTCCACCCACATATCAAATTATCAAAGTATCGAACGCGAATCATATGAACGTGATGAAAACTAGCTTGACGATATTCCCATGTGTCCTCGGGAGCGATTTCCTATTACAAGAGCTTGTCCAGGCTTGTCCTTGGCTACAAAAAGGATTGGGCCACCTTGCTGCACTTTATTTACTTTTGTTACTTGTTGCTCGTTACAAATTATCCTATCACAAAACTATCTGTTACCACTTATTTCAGTACTTGCAGAGAATACCTTGCTGAAAACCGCTTATCATTTCCTTCTGCTCCTCGTTGGGTTCGACACTCTTACTTATCGAAAGGACTACGATAGATCCCCTATACTTGTGGGTCATCAGGGTGGGGGGCTTACAGAGAGGGGAGATACGGTGGTGGGGAGGTGCTCGGCGACGGAGAGGTAGGGGCGGCGAGGGCGCGCTCGGGATCGAGAGGCGGCGGTGCTGGGCGGGCTCGGGCGGCAGCGGTGAGGTCGAGGGCGGTGGCGGTGAGGTCGAGGGCGGCGACGGTGAGGTCGAGAGCAACGGCGGGCAGCGGCGCTGAGGTTGAGGGCGGGCGGCGGCGGTGAGGGCAGGCTCGGGCGGCGGCGACAGAGGAGTAGGGGAAAGGGGGGGGGGAATGGAGGACTTAGCCAAATTTTGAGCCGGCGGGTGGTTAATTCAGAAGTAGCAGTAGCGCGTTCTAGAAAGAGCGCTACTGCTACGTTAGCTACAACGCGTTCTGGTATACACGCTACTGCTACTCCTTTCTCTTTTTTTCCTTTTTCATTTATTTTTCTTCACATTTTATTTTTTTCCTTTCACCTTATTTTATTTCTTTCATTTTCAATTACCCTTCTATTTGCTTTCCATTTAATTTTTTATCCTTTAACAGTAGCGAGTTTAGAAGAAAACGCGCTGCTACAAAGGAAGTAGCGGTAGCGCGGTTCTATATGGATCGCTACTACTATGTGTAGCCTATCGGCTAAGTCGTGGGAATTATAGTGGTAGTGCTTGTTTCCGAACATGCGCTACTGCTAACGTTTGAGCTATAGCGCACTTTGCATGAACGCGCTACTACAAATTAGCAGCAGCGCCCTATTTTAACTAGCGCTACTGCTATACCTCTGTGTATAGGCTTTTCCCTAGTAGTGTGCTCCGGCGCAGGATTATGGTCACCAAAACGATCAAACTGATCGAATACCAGTTCGGAATCAACACCGGACACAACAACAGTTGACAGCATGCCACAACATGTCCAAATACAGAGGGGCTGCGCACCCTCTGTGCTTCACCGAAGAGGTACTGGATCACGAATTCCACAGGGATTCAAACCCGTGAACATAGAGGGATACGACGGAACGACAGACCCCGGGGTCTGGATTGAGGATTTTATCCTTCATATCCACATGGCTCATGGGGACGACCTCCATGCCATCAAATACCTTCCCCTCAAGTTGAAGGGGCCACCTCGGCACTGGTTGAAAAGCCTCCAAGAAAATTCAATCGGAAGTTGGGAAGAACTTGAGGACGCTTTCAGGGCCAATTTTCAAGGGACCTATGTTCGACCTCCGGACGCTGATGATCTAAGTCACATAATACAACAGCCCGGAGAGTCAGCCGGTAAGCTTTGGAATAGATTCATAATTAAGAAGAATCAAATTGTCGATTGTCCGGATGCCGAAGCCCTAGCGGCCTTCAAGCATAGTATCCGAGACGAGTGGCTCGCCAGACACCTCGGCCAAGAAAAGCCGAGGACAATGGTAGCCTTAACAAGCCTTATGGCCGGCTTCTGCGCGGGTGAAGACAGCTGGTTAGCCCGTAGAGGCACTGATACGTCTCCAACGTATCTATAATTTATGAAGTATTCATGCTATTATACCATCCCTCTAGGATGTTTTATATGCATTTATATGATATTTTATATGATTTTTGGGACTAACCTATTAACCTAGAGCCCAGTGCCAGTTTCTGTTTTCTCCTTGTTTTAGAGTTTCGTAGAAAACGAAAACTAAACGGAGTCCAATTGACGTGCCACTTGACGGAGATCATTTTTGGACCAGAAGAAGCCCACGGAGTATCAGAAGCTTGCCAGAAGAGTCCCGGGCTGCCCACGAGGGTGGGGGGCGCGCCCCCCTACCTCGTGGACAGCCCGGAGACCCCACTGACGTGAAATCAACGCAAAACTCTTCTATATATACCCAAACTTCCAAAAAGAAACCTAGATCAGAAGTTCCGCCGCCGCAAGCCTCTGTAGCCACGAGAAGTCAATCTAGGCCCTCTCCGGCACCCTGCCGGAGGGGGCCATCATCACCGGTGGCGATGGAGGAGTGTCCCGGAGGGGCCATCATCATCATGAAGGCCAAGGACCAGAGGGTGGAGGCCATGGAGGAGGAAGCACAAGGGGGAGAACCTCTCCTTGTCTCTCTTGGTGGCACCGGAGTGCCATCGGGAGGGGAATCAACGCCGCGGTGATCGCCTTTATCAACATCACCATCATCATCACCATCCTCATCTCTTTTACGCGGTCCACTCTCCCGCACCCCGCTGTAATCCCTACTTGAACATGGTGCTTTATGCCACATATTATGATCCAATGATGTGATGCCATCTTATGATGTTTTGAGTAGATATCTTTTGTCTTTGGGTTGATTGATGATCTAGATTGGTATGAGTTGTATGTTTTACTTTGGTTCCCTCCGTGTCGCGCAAGCGTGAGGGGTTCCCACTGTAGGGTGTTGCAATACGTTCATGATTCTCTTATAGTGGGTTGGTGAGTGACTGAAACACAAACCCGAGTAAGAGGGATTGTTGCGTATGGGAATAAAGAGGACTTGATGCTTTAATGCTATGGTTGTGTTTTACCTTAATGTTGTTTAGTAGTTGCGGATGCTTGCTAGAGTTCCAATCATAAGTGCATATGATCCGTGTAGAGGAAGTATGTTAGCTTATGCCTCTCCCTCATATGAAACTGCAATAGTGATTACCAATCTTGTTAACGATTGCCTAGGACAATTCCGCACACCGATCCACCATTATTCCACACTCGCTATTTATATTATTTAGTAATATATTCTAACTTTATGATAACAACACCTACTTTTATATTTTAGCTCTCCCGATATCATGCAAAGTTATACTCTTCATACCCACAATGTAGTTTTATTTCTCGTTTCTAGTTGGAAGCAAACATTCGGTTCATGTAAAGTCGTATCAGTGGCAGATAGGGCTTGAGAGAATATTGAACTTACCTTTAGCTCCTTGTGGGTTTGACATTCCATACTTATCACTTCCACCTTTGGAAATTGCTACGATGATTCCCTGCACTTGGGATTATCAGGCACCAGCGACCCAGGCACATCCGAAATTAGGGATGGCAACGGGAAGCCACGGCGCAATAAAAACAAACATCGAAACAAGGAAGAAAGTCCGGACAACACGGAGGTCAACGCCGGATTCAGGGGCTCTCGACTCGGTCAACAAAAGAAGCCATTTAAAGGCAGCAAAGAGGGACCGTCCGGCCTGAACAAAGTCCTGGACAGATTGTGCCAAATTCATGGTACCCCCGAAAAACCTGCGAACCACACTCACAGAGAATGCTGGGTCTTTAAGCAGGCCGGCAAGTTAAATGCCGAACACAAGGGAAGGGAAACACCAAGTGAAGATGAGGAAGAGCCTCGCCAGCCGAACACTGGGGGACAGAAAAAATTCCCACCAGAGGTAAAAACAGTAAACATGATCTACGCGACTCACATACCAAAGAGAAGGCGCCAACGCGTGCCCAGAGACGCATACGCCGTAGAGCCCGTCGCCCCCAAACTCAACTCCTAGTCGGCCTGCCCGATCACCTTTGATCACAGGGACCACCCGACTAGTATCCGGCATGGAGGATCGGCTGCCTTGGTGCTCGACCCAATAATCGATGGATACCATCTCACTCGTGTCCTCATGGACGGCGGCAGCGGTCTCAATCTAATATATCAGGACACTGTCCGCAAGATGGGGATAGACCGATCCAGAATCAGCCAAAGTAACACCACCTTTAAAGGGGTGATACCAGGCGTTAAGGCCCGCTGCAGGGGCTCCCTCGTATTAGAGGTGACATTTGGTTCTCCAGACAACTTCAGGAGCGAAGAATTACTCTTCACCATCGCTCCCCTCCGAAGTGGTTACCATGCATTGCTTGGAAGAACGGCCTTCGCTTGCTTCAACGCAGTACCGCACTACGCCTACCTTAAACTCAAGATACCCAGTCCACGTGGCGTCATCATCGTTAGTGGAAATAAAGAGCGTTCCTTACATGCAGAAGAGTATGCGGCGGCTCTAGCAGCCGGACACTAAGCGGCCTCTCCTATCAGAATGCATGATCGGTCGTTAAGAGCACGGACACGGTTAGACGAGTCCGGCGCACCACCGTCAGTTACAGCCCAGATAAACCTGAGCTGGGTGCTATACGCGAAATCCCATAGAGGGCATTAGGGGCTGCAACCACGCAATAAAGCCCACCTTTTGGCTTCACCTTATTAACAGGCCAATGTCTTACACTTCTACTACCCATTGATAATAACCAACTCTTCGCACGCTTACTCTTTTACATGAGCTTTCCTTTTTACAGACACCATTTGTGCGACACCCTACCAGGACACGGCACAATGTAAACAAAGGTGCATACGTGCAGCAGGGCCCCGCTCAAAGGTTTCTGTTTAGATTAAGCCCCTGTGTAAACGTTTTTATTGTCTCTTGTTGTTTGAAATCCCATGGGTGCTCAATACACCCACAGGGGATATTGACGTTATGGGCATTTCACCACGACAGGCTAAAGCACGTACCTGGAAATACAGGGTTCATAATCAATGGCGCTACCCAGCCCAGTATATGTTATAAAGTTCGAATACCTTCGGGAGTGTTCGGCGTCGCGAGTTTGGCCTTATATGCATGAGCTCCGAATCATGTCTTTGGTCAAATGTTGGGTTTGCCCGGCTCTTGGGTTTGCTGCCTTACGTTCCACTTCTATCGTCTAAGGCGGCAAAAGGAGAACTACTGCGATTGTGCCCTGGTTATTCAGGATGAGCACCTCAGTAGAGAAAGCCGAAAACTGACTGTCATGATATTGCGAGAGACTGGTCAACCACTCGAGGACTCATTGGATTCTTTAGGATTCCTCCGCATTAATGAAGGGCCGTTTCCCGGTCATGTACACACGCGCTCGTATCCCGATGCACGCGAAGGTACCAAGGGCTACATAGTAGCCCCACCGTCAAACTCCTATGGCTAAGTGAAAGTGTTAAAGCTTTATAGTCCGGTTGCCTAGTTCGACATGCGATCACCTCCTTAATGGACCAAGACGTTGTATCAAGTGTGATTACGCACATTTTTTCGAACACCCCTGTAGTGTATGCGTGGGGGCTGAAGCCAACGACTGCTAACTTTCAGATTATATATACATCAGACGGCCGCATAGGAGGCACAATAACACTTTCGGGCGAAAGTATAAACATAGCCTCTATAATTAAAAATACAATTGTTTTTAAAACGGAACGATTGTCACTCGAACATGACAATCTTCGAGCACTGAGCCTCTATTAAGCGAGCACCTTCTGTTACCTGCTCGAAATAGTGCTCGGCTGGATCCTGGCTTCCCGCCGGATTCTGGGTTGCAATGAAGGTGGCCTCCGTATCTGCCCAATATGTTTTAACACGGGCAAAAGCCATCCGCACACCCTCTATGCATGCTGACCTCTTCATGGCATTGATTCGTGATACGGCGCCAAGGAATTGTTGCACTAAACCAAAATAACTGTCCGGCTTCGGTCCCTTTGGCCATAGATGGTCTATTACAGACCTCATTGCAAGACTGGACAACCTATGGAGCTCGGCCACAGCGGCCATCCTTTCACTCAACGGAAACGGGCACGTTGGAGCACTGAATTGCGACCAGAACAGCCTTTCTACTTCACTATCTTTTTGATCCTTGAAAAACTTGGTCGTATCAGCCGTACTTTTTGCCAGATCCGCATACGCATCCGCAGCGCTCCAGCGCCAATCCAGAGGAGCGTACTTTGGATCTAAGAACTTCATTCGCAACAAATAGGGGCTTCCAGCCGCGATCTCTCCGGCCTGTCGAAGCTCCTCCCGCGCATCCCTAATCTCGGAACGCGTCTCCTTGGCTGCATCAAGGGCCTTCTTTAGGTCAGCCGACTTCACCTGATTCTCCTTTTCAAGGAGCTCATACCGGCCGGCGGCGTCTCTCAGCTCCACAGCCATCTTGGCTATTTTATCTTCGCTTCGGCGATGAGCAGCCTGTTCGGCTCTCAAATCTTCGGCCGCCTTTAGGGCAGCCGCATTGCTAGCCCGGGCTTGTTCCTTGGCTAGGGCAAGCTCCGCCGTCAGGGCCTCCACGACAGCAGCTCCGCCTACAGCCGAAGAATATCACATTAACATTATGCTCCTCTTAATATTTCCTGTAACAAATAAGGAAAACAGAGCACATACTCTGTGACTCGTTAAGCCACTCATTCACAAGCGTGATGTCGGCGTCCACAACTTCAATCTGTCGCCTCAGTTCGGCGAATTCAGCGGTTCGGTCTACCGCCGGACCCTTAGCCACCTGCGCATGAATGCAGTGCGATCAATACTTATGAGTGTGATCCTCTGTTAGCCGCCTAGGGCTGGCAACCAGAGTCTCAGGGGCTACTATCTATACGGAGCACACCTAGCGCGTGCAGTACAACCAAAAAATTATGTATTTCATTATGTACCTCAAAGCCTTTGAGCAGGCTCGTAAAAGCTTCATTCAACCCGCTTGTGGCGGATGAAATCTTCTCAAGCACTGTGCCCATTAACGAACGGTGATCCTCTGAGAGAGCAGCTTGCTCCAGAAGGCCCGTCAGCGTGTCCGGCCGGTCGCCGGACTGTGCCGGACCCTTCTTATTGCCCCTCGTGGGAGCCGAACGCTCCGGGCTTAGGGCGGCCGAAGTATTAGCTTCTGGCCCTGGCGGATCTGGACTCCTCCGTGACGACACCTCGGGGTCGCCTGCCCCATGAGGTGGAGAGGTAGGTGGGGTTTCACTCTCCATCATCTCCGGAAGAAGATCCCCCGAAGACGAACTCTGTCGAGAAGAGCTACTAGCCAGACTACAAAAAATGGATCCTGGTTATTGTTCTCAGTGGAGGAAGCAGTAGCTTTGTATTTACGATTAACTTACAGCTCGGCGAAGGGCTGGCCCGTTCGCGGGAAGGACGCGGTGAGGATGCCCTCCGGGCAGGGCCTCCTGGTGAAGCTTTCTTCCCTTGTCTAGGACCTCCGTCTCCAAGTCTTCGGAAGTGGCCCTCTTCTTCCCGCGGGGGGAGGAGACCTTAGATCCCCTCCCCAACTATCCTCCTTCATGGAAATAGTTATTTCCCCGGTTTGGGTGTGCAATGTGTGAAGCTCTGCTTCTCTGTTCTTCCCTTCATCTTTCCCCGAGGGCACTTGACTTAGCGCACGACTAAGCATCCTAGCTATTGCAGGACTAGGTGAGCCTTCGGGAAGTGGTGCCGGACACCTGATTCTCTCCTCCTTGCTGAGCCAATCCTGGCCGCAGATGGTTTTCAGAATAATGATGTTTAAACGAGGTGTTCGGTTTCTAGGCTACATACTTGGGTATCTGGGCGGTTGCAGCTCAGGCCCGCATCCTCGGTGGTGTCCGGACACTTTACATGTGGTCCGAAGAATAGCCTACACATCCCTTCGAGCTTCATGCCGAAGAAGTGTTGAATAGTTCGCGGACCTTCCGGGTTGAACTCCCATATCCGGAGAGGCCGACGTTTGCATGGCAAGATCCGTCGGGCTAGCATTACCTGAATTACGCTGACAAGACTGATGCCCCTCTCAAGAAGCTCCTGAATGCGGCTCTACAATGTCGGTACGTCATTAGCAGGCCCCCAATCTAGCCCCACGTTGGCCCACGATGCCAGTTGAGGCGGAGGGCTCGAGCGGAAGTCGGGGTCATCCACCCACCTTGTGCCTCTGGGAGCCGTGACGTAGAACCACCTCCGCTGCCATGGATCAGACAGCTCCGGGAAGAAGCCCTGTGGCCATGGGGCATCGGCGTTTCTGCTTATTGCAGCGCCTCTGCACTCCGCGTGTCGCCCCTCGATCACTCTCGGCTTCACATTGAAGGTCTTGAGCCATAAGCCGAAGTGCGGTGTGATGTGGAGGAAGGCTTCACACATGACGATAAACGACGAGATGTGAAGGATGGAGTCCGGAGCTAGATCATGAAAATGTAGCCCGTAATAGAACATGAGCCCTCTCACAAAGGTATCGAGGGTGAAGCCTAAGCCACGGAGGAAGTGAGGAACAAATACGATGCTCTCGTTGGGCTCGGGAGTAGGGATGACCTGCCCTGGAGCAGGAAGCCTGTGCTTGATGTCGACGGTCAGATATCTGACCTCCCTAAGCTTCTCAATGTCCTCCTCTGTGACAGAGGAGGCCATCCACTGGCCTTGAAGGTTGGATCCGGACATGATTGAAGATCAGAAGTGCCTAAGCTTGGGCTTCAGGTGTTGGAACTCGAGATGCGGAAAGACGCAAGTGTGGTAGGAAAGAGGGATAGGCCTCGGTCCCTCTATAAAGGGGGTGAATATCAAGCGTCCTCAGCGTAACCGCTTGGGACTTGCCTAAAAACACGGAGTCATACCAACAGGCGTAGTGGGGTTGCCCGCGCCCATATTGATGGGAATCCCGGAATAAGGGGAACACGATCTCTGCTTCGACGAGGCGTGCCAATAAAACTGTCTTGCAGTGCGTGTCATGGCAGGCCGAGAAAAACTGGTTCATATTGAGCCAGGCCACGGCGTAAGGGCACACCATGAAAATTTGTCAACATATTAGATTTGTAAAGTGTTATGCTCTCTACGGTGGTGTGCGCAGATTATCTTGCAGAGCCGGACACGATCCTTAATCTACTTTGGAGTATTCGGAGATGGAACCCGCCTTGCAATGCCGAAGACAATCTACGCGCCAGACTCATCTTCATTGAAGCCTGGTTCAGGGGCTACTGAGGGAGTCCTGGATAAGGGGGTATCCGGACAGCTGGACTATATACTTTGGCTGGACTGCTAGACCGTGAAGATACAAGACTCAAGACTTCGTCCCGTGTCCAGATGGGACTCTACTTTGCGTGGAAGACAATCTTGGCGACCCAGATGTTAGATCTCCTTCTTTGTAACCGACTCTGTATAACCCATGCCCCCCTCCAGTGTCTATATAAACCGGAGGGTTTAGTCCGTAGGACAAGAACTATCAGAATCATAGGCTAGCTCCTAGGGTTTAGACTCTACGATCTCGTGGTAGATCAACTCTTGTAATACTCATATCATCAAGATCAATCAAGCAGGAAGTAGGGTATTACCTCCATCGAGAGGGCCTGAACCTGGGTAAAAAATCATGTCCCCTACCTCCTGTTACCATTAGCCTTAGACGCACAGTTCGGGACCCCCTACACGAGATCCGCCGGTTTTGACACCGACAGCGCCCCCACCCTTGTGGGCCCCTCGAGCGTCAACCGACCTACTTCTTCCTCCTATATATATGCTTGTACCTTGAAACCATCGGGGAGCACCACGAAAAACTATTTCCACCGCCGCAACCTTCTGTATCCGCGAGATCCCATCTTGGAGCCTTATCCGGCGCTCCGCTGGAGCTGGAATCGACAACGGAGGGCCTCTACATCAACACCAAGGCCTTTCCGATGAGTTGTGAGTAGTTTACCATAGACCTTCGGGTCCATAGTTATTAGCTAGATGGCTTCTTCTCTCTCTCTTTGAATCTCAATACCAAGTTCTCCTCGATCTTCTTGGAGATCTATTCGATGTAACTCTTTTTGCGGTGTGTTTGTCGAGATCCAATGAATTGTGGGTTTACGATCAAGTTTATCTATGAGAAATAACTGAATCTTCTCTGAATTCTTTTATGTATGATTTGTTATCTTTGCAAGTCTCTTCGAATTATTAGTTTGGTTTGGCCTACTAGATTGATCTTTTTTGCAATGGGAGAAGTGCTTGGCTTTGGGTTCAATTTTGCGGTGTCCTTTCCCAGTGACAGCAGGGGCAGCAAGGCACGTATTGTATTGTTGCCATCGAGGATAAAAATATGGGGTTTATATCATATTGCATGAGTTTATCCCTCTATATCATGTCATATTTCTTAATGCGTTACTCTGTTCTTCATGAACTTAATACTCTAGATGCAGGCAGGAGTCGGTCGATGTGTGGAGTAATGGTAGTAGATGCAGAATCGTTTCGGTCTACTTGTCACGGACGTGATGCCTATATACATGATCATGCCTAGATAATCTCATAACTATGCGCTTTTCTATCAATTGCTCGACAGTAATTTGTTCACCCACCGTAATACTTATGCTCTCTTGAGAGAAGCCACTAGTGAAACCTATGTCCCCCGGGTCTATCTTTTATTTTATAAGTTTCCCATCTACTTTTATTTCCATCTTTTATTTTCCAATCTATATCATAAAGATACCAAAAATATTTATCTTATCTTATTATCTCTATCAGATCTCACTTTCGCAAGTTACCGTGAAGGGATTGACAACACCTTTATCACGTTGGTTGCGAGGTTCTTGTTTGTTTGTGTAGGTGCGTGGGACTTCTGAGGAGCCTCCTACTGGATTGATACCTTGGTTCTCAAAACTAAGGGAAATACTTATGTTACTTTGCTGCATCACCCTGTCCTCTTCAAGGGAAAAACCAAAGCATGGTCAAGAGGTAACAAGAAGGATTTCTGGCGCCGTTGCCAGGGAGGTCTTCGCTCAAGTCAAGACATACCAAGTACCCATCACAAACTCATCTCCCTCGCATTACATTATTTTCCATTTGCCTCTCATTTTCCTCTCCCCCACTTCACCCTTGCCGTTTTATTTTCCCTCTTCCGTTCGATCTAGTGTCTATGTGCCTTCTTTTTGCTTGCATCTTCGCTTGCTAAAAGTTTATGGATCCTCATCCACTTGCTAATATTTTCAAGAGATCCAATTATGATGAACCAATTGCTAGTGAGTTGAGTGCACTAGATTATCTTTACGAGGTTTTACTTGAAATTCGTGAATCTAAAAATTGTGATGAAGAAATTTATGAAGAGATTCACGATAACTCCTTGAATAAAAAGCATGATTGCAATGATTTTACTACAAATTCTATTGATGTCAATTGTGCTAATAATATGCAAAACCCTAAGCTTGGGGATGCTAGTGTTGCTATGTCTACTACTTGTTGCAATGATCATGATTGGGGTGATTCTTCTTTTGATCTTGAAAATTTATTTAACCCCCATGATGAATATGAGATTGATAATAGTGTTTGCAATATTATTGAAAGTGGGTTTGTAAGTGTGTAAACTTTAGATCCCACATATTTGGATTTTGATCAATCTTATGAAATTTTTGATAAAAGTGGGCTTGGAGAGGTCATGACTTTAGTTAATGTTAATCCCACTATTTTGGAAGAGTGTCAACTTCGCATGCATGTGGATCGTGTTGAAAATATTTTATGTGATATCTATTTTGTTGAATTTTCTTATGATCCTACATGTAATTATTATAAGAGAGGAAAATATGGTTGTATAAATTTTCATGTTACTAAATTACCTCTCGTCATGTTGAGATTGCTATCATCTCTTTCTTCTTCCTTGTATATGGTAGTTTTTGCTTGCCTTGCAAATTTGTTTGCTTATAATATGCCTATGCATAGGAATTATGTTAGACATAGATGTGTTCGTCACGTGTTTAATGATGCTCTCTTTGCCCTTCAATTCTTGTCTTTCATGTGAGCATCATTAAAATTATCATTGCCTAGCTAGGGGCGTTAAACGATAGCGCTTGTTGGGAGGCAACCCAACTTTATTTTTGTTTTTTGATTTTTGCTTTTGTTTAGTTATAAATATTTCATCTAGCTTCTGTTTAGATGTGTTTTCATGTTTTAATTAGTGCTTGTGCCAAGTAGAACCTATAGGATAACCTACAGTGATAGTTAAATTGATTCTGCTGAAAAACAGAAACTTTGCACGCACGAAAATAATTTTAGTAAATCACAGAGACGTGCTTTTGTGTTGATTATTTTTGCTGTAGATCAATCGACAAATTGCCCAGGACTACCTATTTTAGTAGGATTTGTAGAGTTCCATAAGTATTCGGAAGTTACAGATTGCTACAGACTGTTATGTTTTTGACAGATTCTGTTTTTTTCTGTGTTGTTTGCTTATTTTGATGCATCTATGGCTAGTATCGGGGGGTATGAACCATACAGAAGTTGGAATACATTAGGTTTAACACCAATATAAATAAAGAATGAGTTAATTACAGTACCTTATGTGGTGGTTTTTCTTTCTTGCACTAACGGAGCTTATGAGATTTCCTGTTGAGTTTTGTGTTGTGAAGTTTTCAAGTTTTGGGTAAAGATTTGATGGACTATGGAATAAGGAGTGGCAAGAGCCTAAGCTTGGGGATGCCCATGGCACCCCAAGATATTCAAGGATAACCAAAAGCCTAAGTTTGGGGATGCCCCGGAAGGCATCCCGTCTTTCATCTTCGTTTATCGGAACTTTACTTGGAGCTATATTTTTAATCACCACTTGATATGTGTTTGCTTGGAGTGTCTTGTATGATATGAGTCTTTTCTTTTTAATTTACCACAATCATACTTGGTGGACACACCTTTTGGGATAGACCCACATGATTCGGAATTTATTAGAATACTCTATGTGCTTCACTTATATCTTTTGAGCTAGATAATGTTTGCTCTAGTGCTTCACTTATATCTTTTAGAGCACGGCGGTGGCTTAATTTTGAAGAAATTGTTGATCTATCATGCTTCACTTATATTATTTTGAGAGTCTTATAGAACAGCATGGTATTTGATATGGTTATAAAATTGGTCCTAGAATGATGGGCATCCAAGTTGGGTATAATAAAAACTATCATAGGAAGTGAATTGGATGCTATGATCAATTTGATGCTTGATATTTGTTTTGAGATATGAGGATGGTGATATTAGAGTCATGCTAGTAGAGTAATTGTGAATTTAAAGAATACTTGTGTTGAAGTTTGTGATTCCCGTAGCATGCACGTATGATGAACCGCTTTGTGATGAAGTTGGAGCATAATTTATTTATTGATTGTCTTCCTTATTAGAGGCGGTCGGGGACGAGCGATGGTCTTTTCCTACCAATCTATCCCCCTAGGAGCATGCGCATAGTACTTGTTTTCAAAGACTTGTAGATTTTTGTAATAAGTATATGAGTTTGTTATGACTAATGTTGAGTCCATGGATTATTTGCAATCTCACCCTTCCACCGTTGCTAGCCTGTCTTGTGCCGTGCAACTTACGCCGGTACCATACACCCACCATATACCTTCCTCAAAACAGCCACCATACCTACCTATTATGGCATTTCCATAGCCATTCCGAGTTATATTGCCATGCATCTTTCCACCGTTCCGTTTATTATGACACACATCATCATTGTCATATTGCACTTTGCATGATCATGTAGTTGACATCGTATTCGTGGCAAAGCCACCTTCATAATTCCATACATGTCGCTCTTGATTCATTGCATATCCCAGTACACCGCCAGAGGCATTCATATAGAGTCATATCTTGTTCTAAGTATCGAGTTGTAATCTTGAGTTGTAAGTAAATAAAAGTGTGATGATCTTCATTATTAGAGCATTGTCCCAAGTGAGGAAAGGATGTTGGAGACTATGATTCCCCCACAAGTCGGGATGAGACTTCAGACTTTACAAAAAAAAGAGAAAGGCCAAATAAAAAAGGCAAGGCCAAATAAAAAAATGAGAGAAAAAGAGAGAAGGGACAATGCTACTATCCTTTAACCACACTTGTGCTTCAAAGTAGCACCATGATCTTCCTGATAGAGAGTCTCCTATGTTGTCACTTTCATATACTAGTGGGAATTTTTCATTATAGAACTTGGCTTGTATATTCCAATGATGGGCTTCCTCATAATGCCCTAGGTCTTCGTGAGCAAGCAAGTTGGATGCACACCCACTTAGTTTCTTTTATTGATCTTTCATACATTTATAGCTCTAGTGCATCCGTTGCATGGCAATCCTTACTCACTCACATAGATATCTATTAATGGGATTCTCCATAGCCCGTTGATACGCCTAGTTGATGCGAGACTATCTTCTCCTTTTTTGTCTTCTCCACAACCACCATTCTATTCCACATATAGTGATATGTCCATGGCTCACGCTCATGTATTGCGTGAAAGTTGAAATAGTTTGAGAATACTAAAGTATGAAATAGTAGCTTGGCTTGTCACCGGGGTTGTGCATGATTAAATACTTTGTGTGATGAAGATAGAGCATAGCCATACTATATGATTTTGTAGGGGTAAATTTCTTTAGCCATGCTATTTTGAGAATACATGATTGCTTTGTTAGTATGCTTGAAGTATTATTGTTTATCATGTCAATATGAATTTTTGTTTTGAATCATTTGGATCTGAACATTCATGCCACAATAAAGAAAATTACATTGAGAAATATGCTAGGTAGTATTCCACATCAAAAATTCTGTTTTTATCATTTACCTACTCGAGGACGAGCAGGAATTAAGCTTGGGGATGCTTGATACGTCTCCAACGTATCTATAATTTTTGATTGTTCCATGCTATTATATTACCGGTTTTGGATGTTTATGGTTTTTACTTTACACTTTTATATCATTTTTGGGACTAACCTACTAAACGGAGGCCCAACCCGAATTGCTGTTTTTTTTGC
Source organism: Triticum aestivum (assembly GCF_018294505.1). Classification (NCBI taxonomy): domain Eukaryota; kingdom Viridiplantae; phylum Streptophyta; class Magnoliopsida; order Poales; family Poaceae; genus Triticum; species Triticum aestivum. The sequence goes on along the minus strand of NC_057798.1, from coordinate 787,963,723 downwards.
CTATTTCAGTGTTTCGAATAAAAGGAATATCAAACGGAGTCCAATGGGATGAAACCTTCGGGAGCGATCTTTTTGGAAAAAATGCAAACCAAGAGACTTGGAGTGGACGTCAAGCAACAAACGAGGCGGCCACGAGGGTTCCCGGCGTGACCCCCACCCTCGTGGGCCCCTCGAGCGTCAACCGACCTACTTCTTCCTCCTACATATACTCCCGTACCCTGAAACCATCGGGGAGCACCATGAAAAATTATTTCCGCCGCCACAACCTTCTGTATCCGTGAGATCCCATCTTGGAGCTTTCTTCGGCGCTCCGCCGGAGGGGGAATCAACCATGGAGGGCCTCTACATCAACACCAATGCCTCTCCGATGAGTTGTGAGTAGTTTACCATAGACCTTCGGGTCCATAGTTATTAGCTAGATGGCTTCTTCTCTCTCTTTGAATCTCAATACCAAGTTCTCCTCGATCTTCTTAGAGATCCGTTTGATGTAACTCTTTTTGCGGTTTGTTTGTCGAGATCCCATGAATTGTGGGTTTATGATCAAGTTTATCTATGAGAAATAATTGAATCTTCTCTGAATTCTTTTATGTATGATTTGTTATCTTTGCAAGTCTCTTAGAATTATTAGTTTTGTATGGCCTACTAGATTGATCTTTCTTGCAATGGGAGAAGTGCTTAGCTTTGGGTTCAATCTTGCGGTGTCCGTTCCCAGTGACAGCAGGGGCAGCAAGGCACATATTGTATTGTTGCCATCGATGATAAAAATATGGGGTTTATATCATATTGCATGAGTTTATCCCTCTACATCATGTCATCTTTCTTAATGCATTACTCTGTTCTTCATGAATTTAATACTCTAGATGCAGGCAGGAGTTGGTCGATGTGTGGAGTAATGGTAGTAGATGCAGAATCGTTTCGGTCTACTTGTCACGGACGTGATGCCTATATACATGATCATGCATAGATAATCTTATAACTATGAGCTTTTCTATCAATTGCTCGACAGTAATTTGTTCACCCACCGTAATACTTATGCTATCTTGAGAGAAGCCACTAGTGATACCTATGGCCCCGGGGTCTATCTTTTATCATATAAGTTTTCCATCTACTTTTATTTGCATCTTTTATTTTCCAATCTATATCATAAAAATACCAAAAATATTTATCTTATCTTATTATTTCTATTAGATCTCACTTTCGCAAGTTACCGTGAAAGGATTGACAACCCCTTTATCGCGTTGGTTGCGATGTTCTTGTTTGTTTGTGTAGGTGCGTGGGACTTTTTAGGAGCCTCCTACTGGATTGATACCTTTGTTCACAAAACTGAAGGAAATACTTACGCTACTTTGCTGCATCACCCTTTCCTCTTCAAGGTAAAAACCAACGCATGCTCAAGAGGTAGCAAGATACAAGATAGAAGACATTGTCCCGCGTCTGGATGGGACTCTCCTTTGTGTGGAAGGCAAGCTTGGGGATTCGGTATTTAGATTCCTTTCTCTGTAACCAACTTTGTACAACCCTATCCCCCCCGGTGTCTATATAAACCGGAGGGTTTAAACTTCTAGGGTTTAGCCACAACAATCATAACCTCATAGGCTAGACTTCTTGGGTTTAGCCATTACGATCTCGTGGTAGATCAACTCTTGTAATACTCATATTCATCAAGATCAATCAAGCAGGAAGTAGGGTATTACCTCCATAGAGAGGGCCCGAACCTGGGTAAACATTGTGTGCCCCACCTCCTATTACCATTAGCCTTAGACGCGTAGTTCTGGACCCCCTACCCGAGATCCGCCGGTTTTGACACCAACATTGGTGATTTCATTGGGAGTTTCGCAGCGTCGTCATCAGAAGGCTTGATGGCTCCATCAATCATCTACAACAATGCAGTCCAGGGGGGATCTTCCTCCCCGGACAGATCTTTGTACTCGGCGGATTCGCACTGCGGGCCAAGTCGCTTGGCCATCTAGAGCAGATCGATAGCTATGCCCCTGGCCATCAGGTCAAATTTGGAAGCCTGAATTTTGTGTCCTATATCCGTGGAGACTTGATCTTCGATGGGTTCGAGCCCATGATGGATGTCCCTGGCCACCATGATGAACATGACCTAGATCTGTCGTCTGGCCATGCGCAGGAGATAGCGCCTGTGACCACCTTGGCCTTAGAGCCGGAGCGGACTGTGTCGTCCGAAGACGGGAATCTTAGCGCCGCCACGAAGGCCGCAGACTCAGCGGTGCTCGAGCCTCACACAGACCCAACATCGAGCTGGGCTTGTGTCACCGGAACCTCGGACTCGTCTCCGACCATGGGTTCCGGACCGCGTGCATCCGCGTCCATCGAACCTAATTGGCGCCGGTCTTGGAGTTCAGCTCCACGGACATCTTCCAGCACTCGCCTTTTGGCGACGTGTTAAACTCATTAAAATCCTCTCCTTGCCGGGTGACTCTCGGCCGAACTATGTCCCGCTCGAGTGGGAAGCGGACGATGAAGAACTTTGTTTCCCACCCAACACCCACTTCATAGCCACCGTCGACGACTTAACCGACATGCTCGATTACGACTCTGAAGACATCGACGGTATGGACGACGATGCCGGAGAGGAGCAGGAACCACCGCATACAGGGCGTTGGACAGCCACCTCCTCATACGACATATACATGGTGGATACACCCAAAGAAAACAACGGCGGCAATGAAAATCCAGTCGAGGATAAACCTCTTGAGACACAGCCAAAGCGCCGACATCAGCGATGCTGCTCTAAGCCACGCCGTAGTAAAAATAGCAATACCGTCAGAGGAGAAAATAACACTCTGGACGATGCCGAAAACAATGAAGACCCCGTTGAGCCAACCTCCGAACAGGAGGAACAGGAGGATGGGCGAGTCAGCCCTGACGAACAGTCCATGAACGAAGACTTGAAGTACAATAATTATCTTCTGCACTCCGAGGATGAGGTGAGCCTCGGCGACAAAGACTTTATCAGGCCTGAGGAGCCCGCCGAGCAGGAGCGCTTTAAGCGTCGGCTAATAGCCACTGCAAGGACCCTGAAACAGAAGAAGCACCAGCTTCAAGCTGACCAAGATCTGCTCAACGAAAGATGGACAGATGTCCTAGCAGCCGAGGGATATGGCCCCGAGTGCCCAACTAAAAGCTACCCGAAGCGCAAACTATTACCATAGTTTGATGATGAGGCGCTAGAGCCAGTCCTACCAAGGTACAATGCGGCTGAACGACCACCATGCGGCCGGACAAAGTGGGACCTCTAGCCGAACACTATCCCGCACTGCCTCACCGAACAAACAGAAATACAACAGCTCGGGGATATACACATGACCTACGGCGCGACTTGGAAAATAGAGCAGGTCATACAAGATCAATCTATAGATCACGGGGGCGTGCCCCGTTGCGCGACGATGGCCATCCGGCTGAGCGTGACAAACATAATCACATCCGAACCGAAAACCGCAGACGAACTCCATCCGAGCTACGCCACGACCTGGCCCAATATAGAGGCACTGCACACCCCCTTTGCTTCACTGACGAAGTAATGGCACACGATTTCCCAGAAGGGTTTAAACCCGTGAACGTTGAATCATATGATGGCACAACAGACCCCGCGGTATGGATTGAGGATTTTCTTCTCCATATTCATATGGCCCGCGGCGATGATCTTCACGCCATCAAATACCTCCCGCTCAAACTCAAGGGACCAGCTAGGTATTCGTTGAACAGTCTGCCTAAAAACTCCATTGGCAGCTGGGAGGACTTGGAGGACGCCTTCCTCGACAACTTCCAAGGCACATATGTCCGACCTCGGATGCCGATGACTTAAGTCACATAATCCAATAGCCCGGAGAGTCAGCGAGGAAATTCTAGACTAAGTTCTTAACTAAAAAGAACCAGATCATCGACTGTCCGGACGCCGAAGCCCTAGCGGCCTTTAAGCACAGCATCTGTGACGAATGACTGGCCAGAAACCTCGGCTAGGAAAAACCGAAGTCCATGTCAGCCCTTACAACACTCATGACCCGCTTCTGTGCGGGTTAAGATAGCTAGCTAGCCCGTAGCAACAACAATACAAGCGAACCTGGCACTTCTGAAGCCAGAAACAGCAACGGCAAGCCCCGACGCAATGGACATAAGCGTCAAAACAACGGTGATAACACCGAAGACACGGCGGTCAACGCCGAATTTGGTGGCTCTAAGTTTGGTCAGCAGAAGAAGCCATTTAAGAGAAATAATCTGGGCCCGTCCAGTCTGGACCGCATACTAGATTGACCATGCCAAATCCATGGCACTCCTGATAAACCAGCCAATCATACCAACAGGGAATGTTGGGTTTTCAAATAGGCCGGCAAGTTAAATTCCGAGAATAAGGAGAAAAGGTCGCAAAGCGATGATCATGACGAGGAACCCCGAGCACCGAACACAGGGGGACAGAAGAAATTCCCCCCCCCCCAAGTTAAAACGGTGAACATGATATACGCCACCCATATCCCCAAGAGGGAGCGCAAGCGTGCACTCAGGGCCGTCCACGTGATGGAGCCAGTCGCCCCAAAGTTCAACCGATGGTCCTCCTGTCCGATCACCTTCGATCACAGGGACCATCCGACCAGTATCTGTCATGGCGGCTCAGCCGCACTGGTCCTTGACCCAATTATTGATGGATTCCACCTTACGCGAGTCATCATGGATGGTGGCAGCAGCCTGAACCTGCTCTATCAGGATAAGTGCGCAAAATGGGTATCGATCCCTCAAGGATCAAGCCCACAAAAACCACCTTTAAAGGTGTCATACCAGGTGTAGAGGCCTGCTGTACGGGCTCAATCATACTAGAAGTGGTCTTCCGATCCTCGGATAATTTCTGAAGCAAAGAGTTAAGCTTCGATATCGTCCCCTTCCGCAGTGGCTATCATGCACTGCTCGGACAAACCGCATTCGCTCGATTCAATGCGGTGCCGCATTACGCCTACCTCAAGCTCAAGATGCCCGGACCACGCGGTGTCATAACGGTCAACGGAAATACGGAACGCTTCCCCCATACTGAGGAGCACACCGCGGCCCTTGCAGCAGAAGTACAGATTAGCCTTTTTAGGCAGAACCTCAATTCGGCAGTAAAGCTCCCGGACACCGTCAAGCGAGTCCGAACTACTCTGCAACAGGACTGTCCATCTCGTCTAGAGCTTGACTAGTAATTCGGCCTCCGTCCCAGTCCCAATCAAGCGGTGACATTTGTGCCACGCGTACATAACCACGCACTCAAAATACCATTGGCATGGACGGAGGCACAGCTAGACCGTGGTGCATAATGCGGCTCAACAGCTCCCAGACCCGCATACCTTCACCTTTCCTTTTTCTTTCATGTTTTTCTCTTCTCGAGGCTTTTCTGATAACCTGATCATCGGACCTATCATGGGACGGATACACCAAGAAGGCAAGGAGCTTTGACGTACAAGGGAATCCCCAGGTGGTCTCTGCTAATGATCGTTATACCTGTTTTAAATACCCGCACACAGCTCGCCCTTGGTCGTGGCATGTCAAATAGCCTTATCTGCTTATCACATTACTTGTACAAATATGCTTTGATGTATTAATCAAATTACAATGGAAAATAACTTGCGGCTCAATATTTGCGGCGTCAGCTTATTACTTGATTTTTTCCTTATCTTTGTATTTTTTTATCAATTGCACCCATACACTCTGGTACGTTTTAATTTGCCAGGGGCTTCATCATACCCATAACACGGCAATAAAGTCCGAACACTTTTATAGTATAGTTCGGCACCCCAAACTTATAGCATTATATGCATCGGCTCCGAATCATGTCTTTGGTCAATAGTTGGGTTGCCCGGCTCCTGTGCTTACTACCTTACGTTCCGCTATATCGGCTAGGGTAATAAAGGGAGAACTACTGCGATTGTGTCCCGATTCTTCCGGACGAGCACCTCAGTAGAGAAAGCAGAAAACTGACTGTCATGATGCGGCGAGAGCTGGTCAACTGTTCGAGAGGTTTCGAATCCATAGAGATTTTTTCCGCATTATGCGAGGAAACGGTTTTTATCCGATTAGGCATGTAGCGCCCCAATTTTGGACTTCCGAACACCAGGGGCTGCGCCAAAATTTCTAATTGTCAAACTCCTATGGCTAAGTGAGGGTGATAAAGCCGTATAGTCTGATTGCCTTGTTCATTGCGCTAAACATCTCCTTTAAGAACCAAAATTTGGAGTAAAGAGTGTTTAGATTTATCCCGAACACCCATGTACTATCTACGTGGGGGCAGAAGCCGACGGCTGGCCAACTCTCAGATTTCATAAATGGCCGCACAGGAGGTAAAATTTTAAATAAACAAGCATTATATTACATAACTATCTTGTTTCATATTACAGGACACGGTAACATGAATGTTTTCATGGGAATATGATATCCTTTTCACATTGCTCCGCCACAAGGCGGGATCCCTCCAGGACACTGTCAAAATATTGTTTGGGCCGGCAGTGCTCCTTGCCCTCAGGCGGCCCCTCGGTCATCAGCTTCGTGGCGTCCATCTTCGCCCAATGCATCTTAGCATGGGCAAAGGCCATCCGCGTGCCATCGATACAGACCGACAGCTTGATGGTGTTGGGGAACATTGCAGAAAATAAAAATTTAGGAGTGATAGGAGTGCATATACGAGTTCATCTAGCAACGAGTGATAGGAGTGCATCTACATACCTTTGTAGATCGCGAGCGGAAGCGTTCAAGAGAACGGGGTTGAGGGAGTTGTACTCGTCGTGATCCAAATCACCGATGACCGAGTGCCGAACGGACGGCACCTCCGCGTTCAACACACGTACGGTTGGGGATGACGTCTCCTCCTTCTTGATCCAGTAAGGGGGAAGGAGAGGTTGATGGAGATCCAGCAGCACGACGGCGTGGTGGTGGATGCAGCAGGGATCCCGGCAGGGCTTCGCCAAGCTCTACGGAGGAGGAGGAGGTGTTGGAGTGGGAGAGGGAGGCACGAGGGGCATGGGTGCGGCTGCCCTCCCTCCCCCCTCTATATATAGGGTCCCCAGGGGGCACCGACCCTAGGAGATGGGATCTCCTAGGGGGAGGCGGCCAAGGGGGTGGAGTGCCCCCCAAGGCAAGTGGAGGCGCCCCCTCCCCTAGGGTTCCCAACCCTAGGCATAGGGGGGGGCCAAGGGGGGGCGCACCAGCCCACCAGGGGCTGGTTCCCCTCCAACTTCAGCCCATGGGTCCCTCCGGGATAGGTGGCCCACCCGGTGGACCCCCGGGACCCTTCCGGTGGTCCCGGTGACCCTCGAAACTTTCTCGATGGCCGAAACTCGACTTCCCATATATAATTCTTTACCTCCGGACCATTCCGGAAGTCCTCGTGACGTCCGGGATCTCATCCGGGACTCCGAACAACTTTCGGTTTGCTCCATACAAATATCTCTACAACCCTAGCGTCACCGAACCTTAAGTGTCTAGACCCTACGGGTTCAGGAGACACGTAGACATGACCGAGACGGCTCTCCGACCAATAACCAACAGCGGGATCTGGATACCCATGTTGGCTCCCACATGCTCCTCGATGATCTCATCGGATGAACCACGATGTCGAGGATTCAAGCAACCCCGTATACAATTCCCTTTGTCAATCGGTACGTTACTTTCCCGAGATTCGATCGTCGGTATCCCAATACCTCGCTCAATCTCGTTACCGGCAAGTCACTTTACTCGTATCGTAATGCATGATCCAGTGACCAAACACTTGGTCACTTTGAGCTCATTATGATGATGCATTACCGAGTGGGCCCAGAGATACCTCTCCGTCATACGGAGTGACAAATCCCAGTCTCGATCCGTGTCAACCCAACAGACACTTTTGGAGATACCCGTAGTGTACCTTTGTAGTCACCCAGTTACGTTGCGACGTTTGGTACACCCAAAGCACTCCTACGGTGTCCGGGAGTTACACGATCTCATGGTCTAAGGAAAAGATACTTGACATTGGAAAAGCTCTAGCAAACAAACTACACGATCTTGTGCTATGCTTAGGATTGGGTCTTGTCCATCACATCATTCTCCTAATGATGTGATCCCGTTATCAATGACATCCAATGTCCATAGTCAGGAAACCATGACTATCTGTTGATCAACGAGCTAGTCCACTAGAGGCTTACTAGGGACATGTTGTGGTCTATGTATTCACATGTGTATTACAATTTCCGGATAATACAATTATAGCATGAATAAAAGACAATTATCATGAACAAGGAAATATAATAATAATCCTTTTATTATTGCCTCTAGGGCATATTTCCAACAGATGGCTTCAAGCCGCGGGCAGGCACCGACAAGCCGCTTCACGAGTCCGAAGTTGCAGCTAGGCATGGGCTCGATAGGACATAGCCGGATTATTAAGTCCTTCATGGCTATTTCGGCCGCCTTATGCAGCTCGACCAGTGATACGTCTCCAACATATCTATAATTTATGAAGCATTCATGCTATATTACTATGTGTTTTGAATGATTACAGGCTTTATTATACACTTTTATATTACTTTTGGGACTAACCTATTAACCGGAGGCCCAGCCCATATTGCTGTTTTATTGCCTGTTTCAGTATTTCGAAGAGAAGGAATATCAAACGGAGTCCAAACGGAATGAAACCTTCGGCATTGTGATTTTTTGGAAGAATATCATCCTGGAGGCTTGGAGATCAAGCTAGAAGATCCCCGAGGACTCCACGAGATAGGAGGGCGCCCCCCCCCCCTACAGGGCACGGCCCCCTGTCTCGTGGACCCCTCGAGCACCCCCCGACCGACTTCTTTCGCCTATATAGTCCCACGTACCTTAAAAACATCCACGGACAAGATAGATCAGGAGTTCCGCCGCCGCAAGCCTCTGTAGCCACCAAAAACCTCTCGGGAGCCCGTTCCGGCACCCTGCCAGAGGGGGAATCCATCACCGGTGGCCATCTTCATCATCCCGGCGCTCTCCATGACGAGGAGGGAGTAGTTCACCCTCGGGGCTAAGGGTATGTACCAGTAGCTATGTGTTTGATCTCTCTCTCTCTCTCTCTCTCTCTCTCTCTCTCTCTCTCGTGTTCTCTCTCGTGTTCCCTCTATGGCACGATCTTGATGTATCGCAAGCTTTGCTATTATAGTTCGATCTTATGATGTTTCTCCCCCTCTACTCTCTTGTGATGAATTGAGTTTCCCTTTGAAGTTATCTTATCGGATTGAGTCTTTACTTTGAGAACACTTGATGTATGTCTTGCCGTGTTTATCTGTGGTGACAATGGGACATCACGTGCCACTTGATGTATGTTTTGGTGACCAACTTGCGGGTTCCGCCCATGAACCTATGCATAGGGGTTGGCACACGTTTTCTTGACTCTCCGCTAGAAACTTTGGGGCACTCTTTGAAGTACTTTGTGTTGGTTGGATGAATCTGAGTTGTGTGATGCATATCGTATAATCATGTCCACGGATACTTGAGGTGACAACGGAGTATCTAGGTGACATTAGGGTTTTGGTTGATTTGTGTCCTAAGGTGTTATTCTAGTACGAACTCTTTAATAGATCGATCCGAAAGAATAACTTTGAGGTGGTTTCGTACCCTACCATAATCTCTACATTCGTTCTCCGCTATTAGTGGCTTTGGAGTGACTCTTTGTTGCATGTTGAGGGATTGTTATATGATCTATCAATGTTATTATTGTTGAGAGAACTTGCATTAGTTAAAGTATGAACCCTAGGCCTTGTTTCCTATCATTGCAATACCGTTTACGCTCACTTTTATCATTAGTTACCTTGCTGTTTTTATATTTTCAGATTACAAAAACCTATATCTACCATCCATATTGCACTTGTATCACCATCTCTTCGCCGAACTAGTGCACCTATACAATTTACCATTGTATTGGGTGTGTTGGGGACACAAGAGACTCTTTGTTATTTGGTTGCAGGGTTGTTTGAGAGAGACCATCTTCATCATACGCCTCCTACGGATTGATAAACCTTAGGTCATCCACTTGAGGGAAATTTGCTACTGTCCTACAAACCTGTGCACTTGCAGGACCAACAACGTCTATAAGAAGAAGGTTGTGTAGTAGACATCAAGCTCTTTTCTGGCGCCGTTGCCGGGGAGGTGACTGCTTGAAGGTATATCTTTAGATCTTGCAATTGAATATTTTTGTTTCTTGTTTTATCACTAGTTTAGTTTATAAAAGAAAATTAAAAAAAATTGGAGTTAAGTTTGCCTCATACTCTTAATCTTTTTAATATCTTTCGTGAGTATGATGGAAAGGAAAATTGTGCTCAAGTGCTAGAAGAAGAATGCATTAAAATGCTTGGTACTAAATCTTTGAATGATGAGAATGATTGCAATGTTGTTAGTATGAATTCTATGAATATCCATGATGCTAATGATATGAAAAGCCACAAGCTTGGGGAAGCTATGTTTGATGAATATGATATATTTTGTCCCCCAAGCTTTGATGAGAAAATTTATTTTGATGATAGCATGCCTCCTATTTATGATGATTATATTGATGAAAGTGGGTTTGGAAGAGTGTCAGCTTTATAAAGTAGTGATCCCACTATTTTGGAGGATGTTGAATCTTATTGTGATGAATATGAAAGTGGATTTGGAAGAGTGTCAACTTTATTTAGTGATGATTCCACTATTTCGGAAGAGGTTCCAATTGATTTTGAGAACAAAGTTGCTATCTATGATGATTATTGTGATGACTTGTATGCTATTAGGAATAATGATAACCATGAAACTTGTCATCATGATTTTAGTTTTCAATTGGATTATGCCTCACATGATAATTATTTTGTTGAGTTTGCTCCCATTGCTATTCATGAGAAGAAATTTGCTTATGTGGAGAGTAGTAAATTTTCTATGCTTGTAGATCATGAAAAGATTGCTTTAGGTGCTGGTTATATTGTTGAATTCAGTCATGATGCTACTAAAAATTATTATGAGGGAGGAATATATGCTTGTAGGAATTGCAATAATGTCAAGTTTCCTGTCTATGTGCTTCAAGATTTGAACTTATGCTTGTTTTACCTTCCTATGCTAGTTGATTATTGTTCCCATAAGTTGTTTGCCCACAAAATCCTTATGCATAGGAAGTGGGCTAGACTTAAATGTGCTAGTCATATTATTCATGATGCTCTCTTTATGTTTCAATTCTTATCTCTTATGTGAGCATCATTGAAATCATCATGCCTAGCTAGGGGCGTTAAACGTTAGCGCTTGTTGGGAGGCAAGTGGGTCCGGGCTGTAGCACTGGGCTAGCAGGACTCCGGTAAACCGGGCTGTAGCGGGCTAACAGGACTCCGGTACTCAAAGCGTGACATTTCCCCGAAGGGACAGACACAGGAACGAAGAAGGACACATGCCGGCCAGCCTAAGTGTTCCAGAGCAGTAGCAAGCTACCATGGCTCAGCGGTAACACTAGGAGACATTTCCCGGTAAGAGAGGCTACTAAAGATAAACAACTAGATAGTCAGATCCCACACATACCAAGCATTTCAATCACACACACAATATGCTCGATATGTGCAAATACAACGAAGCATCACAACATGACTCTACGACACAAGTACTTTATTCATTAGGCTCCGAGGAGCGAGATATTACAAACATGGGTCTCATGACCCAACACTCAGAGCATACAAGTCAAAGCACAAGCGGAAGCTATCATGTCTGAGTACAGACATCTATAAATGAAAAAGGCTGAGAAGCCTGACTATCTACCAGATCCTACCGAGGGCACAAGATCGTAGCTGAGGTATCAAGCTAAACGTCGAAGTCCACGTGAAACTACTAGCGAGACCGAAGTCTCTCTGCAAAAACATAAAATAGGCAAACGTGAGTACAAATGTACCCAGCAAGACTTACATCAGAACTATCTACATATGCATCATTATCAACAAAGGGGTGGTGGGGTTTAACTGCAGCAAGCCAGCTTTGCCTCGGTGGCTATCCTAAACTACGACTGCAATGTAACTCTTTTGATGTGGCGCACACGAGTCCACATATTCACCATATCAATACACCACTATGGAATCGCTCCCGTCTCCCTACGAGAACGCCATCCATAGCACTCACGCTTATCTTGCGTATTTTAGAGTATCCACTTTCACTTGTCTATGAACTGATATAAGCAACCCAGAAGTCCTTTTCCGCGGACACGGCTATTCGAATAGATGATATTAACCCTGCAGGGGTGTACTTCTTCATACATGTTTCCACCACTTAGCGTCTGCACACGACATGTGCTCGGCAGACTTCAAGCGAAAGCCGACGTGGGTGTAGACCACGACCTACCTAAACACTCAAGTCTCTAGTCCAGGTTTATCGCCTATTCGGGTTCCATCCATGAGGAGATCCGGCCGGAGTTTCGCTCACAGCCCCAAACGATGTGAACAGGGTTCCGTGACACCAAACGGGCGCCCGGTTTACCCGGCCACGTGCCTACCGCATCACAGCCCACCCCTACGGTCAGCGCTGTCCACGGCCTCCAGCATACTACAAACACCAGAAACTACTTGCAACTCCTGGACAGAGGACAAGGGTGAATAAGAAGTCGAGCGGGGTCATATTTCAGGGCCCAATGTATGGTAGTAGCTGAATCATGGATCACAAACACAGAACTCAGTTCCTGAGGACGGCTACAATGAGACAACCCACCATGTACTCCTACATGGCCTCTCACCGCTACCTTTACCAAATCGTGTTCACACACTTAGCTCACACACAGTAGGACATGTTCACACGCCTCTGATTCATCCCCGATGAATCAGACCTGACTCAACTCTAAGCAGTAGCAGGCATGACAAACAAACATGAATGAGTAGGCACAACAGGGCTCAAACAACTCCTACTCATGCTAGTGGGTTTCATCTATTTACTGTGGCAATGACAGGTCATGCAAAGGATAAAGGGGTTCAGCTACCGCAGCAAGTAACAGATGAATCGGTGTTGTCCTAATGCAGTAAAAGAGAGCAGGAGCGAGAGAGTAGGATTGTATCGGAATGAACAAGGGGGTTTTGCTTGCCTGGCACTTCTGAAGATAACATTGAGTCTTCATCAGTGTCAACGATCACATCATCGGTATCACGTCTATCGAGAGGGGACAAATACCGGCAACACAGAAGGAACACAATCAATGCAATGCACAATATGATGCATGCTATGACATGGCAATATGAATGTGTTTTGAGCTAATGCAACTAGCAACAGATTAAATGAAGTTGGTTTGAATACAAGATTCAAATTCAAACTCCATATGTGATTATTCAAATGCCATTTAATTCATTTGTCCTAAACAGTAGTGATAAGTTGTTCTAACATGCATGAAAATGGTACAGATGGATTCCTTGAATTTTTCTGATAATTTTTCATATATAATTTATTAAATTTGGAGTTACGGTTAATTTTCTATGATTTATTGAAGTTTTAGGCATTTTCTGGAATTTCCTGAATATAATTAAATCCAGAAAATACTTTATGACATCAGCAGTGCGTCATGCTTGCATCAGCAAGTCAACAGGGCTGCCCCGGGTCAAACCTGACCAGGGGGTCCCATTAGTCAGCGTCACAGGTTAACAAGGGAGTTTATTTTAGTTTAATTAAGGATTAGGGCACTAGGGCCCACATGTCAGTGGCTCTGGGGTTAGATTAGGTGGTGATTAGCTTAGGCTAATCACCTGATGGCGGGGGCCCACCTGTCAGTGTCAGCAGAGGGGGGTAGTTAAAATAAAATAACTAAACTAATTAACAGGGGGGGCTGGCCCCACCTGTCATCGACCCAGAGAGAGGGGGGGTGTCCCGCCGTGGTCAACGTGGTCAGACCCACCGGCGGCTTGACGCCGGCGAGGCCAGACGCGGTGGTGCGCGTCGGAAACCCACTACAGGGGCTCTTTTGGCGCGCAGGGAGCAGCTACGGGGAGAGGGTGGAGTGGCGCATCCAACGGTGGCGGTGGCGGAGGCTGGGGTGGCCGGAGCTGCCGGCGGCGAGCTCTTTTGCGGCGGCCGGAGCTCGGGCGAGGTCGGGGTTGGCGTTCGGGGGCACGGGAGGGGAAGCTAGTGGCGGCTACGGGCTCCTGGAGACGTGTTGAGTGCGGTGGTGTGCTCGGCTTCGAGCTGCAACGGCTCCAGCCACGGTGGTGACGAGGCACGGCGGTGGCGAGCTCTCAGGTCCGGCGGAAAGGCGGCTAGGGTACGGGAACGAGCGCGAGGAGGAGGGGAAATGGAAGAGTAGCTCACAGGGGTTGCAACGGTGGCCTCGGGGAGCTCGGGGAGGCACCGGAGCCGACGAATCGACGGAGGGGAGCTTCGGTGGCCGGCGACGGAACGGCGATGGTGACGGTGTTGCAGGGCTTCCGGAGGACCGTGGGTCGGTGGGGAGGAAGGAGGGGGTCGAGGCGGAGCTCCTGGGTGCATCGGCGAGGCTAGGGGTGCACGGTGGCTGCGGCAATCGGCGTCGGTGGCGGCGGCTCCGTTCGGGCCCGAGGTGCGGAGCGAGAGGGAGAGCAGGAGAAGGGGATGAGTGAGGGGGTCCAGGGGTTCGAGGCGGCGCCGAAGAGAAGGCCCGAGGCGTCGCGGTGGCGAGGGACGCAGGCAGGCAGGGAGGTGGCGTGGCGCCACGGCGCGCGCGTGCGCTGTCTCCCTCCTCTGCCTACTGGCAGAGGTAGAGGACGACTGGCACCGGCCAGTGGGCTGGGCTGTCCACTGGGCCAGCCAGGTAAGGGCCCAGGTAAGACTCTCTCTCTCTTTTATAATTCTGTTCTGTTTTATCTTTTCTATTTTCTGCAATTTGTTTTTGATTTGATTTAAATATCAAATCATTTTATAAAATCCTGGAAACAGTTATGGGTGTTTTCTGAATTATTTCAGTGACCCCTAACAATTTTCCAACATTTATTTGAACATTTAAATTATTTATAGAATTTAAATGCCCAAAGTCAAATACAATATGGTTTAATTCAGTGACCAAATATGTCCTGCAAAAATATAAACCATTTTTGGTAGATGCTTCCACCTCAAACCAGAAATGTTGAACATTTTTAGAGGACATTTTGAGTTCAATGAAAAAGGTTTTATTTTGACCCTAGTTGAATTCATTTGGTGCTAGGGCTTAGTCAATCCCCATTTCAACTTTCTGTAAAAGTAAACATGATGCATCACCAAAGACTAGTACTAGTGCATTGCCAGAAGCTAGGGGTGTGACAACTCACCCCCACTAAACAAGAATCTCGTCTCGAGATTCAAGCGTAGGGTAGGATGAAGGGGAAACGCAAACTAGTTTAATCTTCACGATCCAGGGTGCCCTTCAAATGAACGTTGATTTGAACACCATCTTTGTCTTGTCGTCTTGCTCTGAGAGCTTCAGCTAATCATGACAAGAAGAGGAAAGGAAAACTCTAAAAGGATCGGTCTTCTCGAAGGTTGAACAACTCAGGACTAACTCACGGAATGAGACTTAGAACCATCTCTCGGGTTGAGACACGAGATACACATCAGGAGGGGTGGAAAGAGACGGATGACGAAGGTTCACTAGGTAGACAATAATTCCACACTTAAGAAGGTGGTAATCGATTGTTAACGTAGCGAGGAGTTGAATTGCCATGATACCACGATGAAACATCCTGGAGGAGGGTGATCGTAGGGTATTATCTTAAGTGGCAAAAAGAATTACCTTTGATTCAAAGATCATTGAAACTCTTCATACCAGCATAAGGCAATTCACAACGATCGTTTGGAGGGAGTCGGTAGAATGGCATACTCGGACTTGGATGATGTGGATTACCTTGTTGAAGACAACGTAATGGATGAATCTGCTTATCACCGGAGGTGGAAGAGACCCATGGTAGAATGGCACATTGGCGGTGCAAGCTGGGAACAAAATGCAAATGATGGGAATGATTCTGGTAACTGGGGAAGAACCCAACAATAAAGAGTGAATTCACTGTTTGAAAAGGTCATAGCATTGCCGAGGAAATCTGAGAGCAAACCCAGTTAGTGCCGATGATAACACGTAGCGCTTGTGCGTGCTCTCAAGAACTTGAGCATTTCCATATCCATCAAGATTTTACCAACATCCGTGTCAAGGGTCCGGTAACACAACTTACTACCATGATGAATGGTGATGGAGGATGCAGATGCAAAGGAAGATAACACCTTCTCAGATTTCACCTTGGCGAGGCCAAGGAAACAAAATCTGGATGATCGACCGAGAGACATTTAGCACTCCGCTTCTGATGTTCTCCTTGATGTGCTAGCGTAACCCATTCATAGATATGGTTTGATATCTAGAACATCAAGTAAAAGGTCGGACTTAGGGATCTCAAAATCCATAGGGGCAACTAGGGAGTAAATCCTACGAAATCCCTATGGGGAGGTGGCCAACTTCCTCAAACAAGATACTACAATAATAGGTCTTCCGGCTGGGTGTGTTGGCCACGACATCCACTTTACCGGTTATCGAGGGACCAATATTATAGTTCTTGGGAAATGTTCCAACCATCATATCTGCCTGAGATTCAGATCTGGTTGGTGTCAGGATATTCCAGACTCATCGAGTCTAGGAAGAAAAATGAAAGTTTGCAACACAAATCGACGAGATGACGTTGCGAGATTCTCGGGGAATGAACTACGATAGTAAGCTCCAAAACATGAGCTGGTTCTGCTACTAACATGTGAACACGTTGTCCCAGACAAGCATGACCACGAAGTAGTCTTATAATAAAACACTACCGAGTTCAGGAGGGGGAACCATCAGCGAGGATATCGAAGTTTTGTACAAATCCGTCTGGTACCTTCGGAACTAGCACTTAGAACTTATTAACCTTGAACAAATCAATCAGTGGCTTGGTGTGCTAGGGACCCATATAGAATGGAGGTTGCAAGTCTCCAAACCACAGAATACTTCGCACGTATGCATGACTGATTTGGGATGATTCCAAAGGAAACAACATTGACCTTCTCAAATCCACGGCGGCAACTTGCATCAGATGCACATGAATTAAAGGAAGTCACTTCTTACATCCGAACATATGCTTCATGAACTAGCATGAAGAAATGCTTTCAAAAGTTTCCAACACTAGCTTAATGTTCAACAAATCATGGAGGAGATAAGGATGTTGTCAATGGGCACAACAACAATTCATCTGGGTTTCCTTTTAAAAGGAATTCCATAGTTAAGTGAACAAGTGATAGCATTGGTCAGACCCAAAGATATAATGGTGTATGCTCGAGGGATCAACCACGAATAAGACAACATTACGAGCATCGTTGGTACTGATTTGATTTGACGATAGCCCACACTCAAATCAAAGGATTGATAAGACAATAGGTCCAGCAACTGATCACAAGGACCAATCGATGAAGATATCATCTTTCTTCAACACACACTACACAAGAATATCCCTTTGGAACGAACTAAGTCAGACAAGCTTTTATCTTCCAACTCTCCAAGTTGTTGTCTAGCTTAACCAACTAGCTCAGGGATATCTAACACCGATTCTTGGAGAGAAGGTGGTTCACAAGAAACCAACTTGATCACGAACTCAACATAGCGGTCAGGTGACAACCTGGTAATACTTCCGAGAAGATATTCGGAAATCACGAACCACCGGTATGTTACTAAGCTCGAGAACAATCTTGCTTTTGAGGGCAAGACGATATGATCAAATGAGTGAGGACTTGACAAGATCCTAACTCATCAATCGAAGGGTGCACCGAAATAAGGACTAGGTAGCACGATCAGTCTTAGAAGGATGATTCGAAAACCAACATACTAAGAATGAAATTATTATCCTTTAACTACCAAGCAACAGAGTTGCTAGCAGTATTGATTTCACACATCACAATTCATTTGTCGGTATTCCGGTTGCATCAACACGAGGGCCGAGGAATGAACAGTGATGGCAAGAAGTATCACTGTACCAAGAGTTCATGGGATGGTGTGCAATTCCTATAACAATCTCGATATAAAATATGTAATACTCCAAGGTAGAGCAGAACCAAAAGCTGGATTGGCATTTGATCTGCGGAATACAACTACTTTGACCCAATCCTGGATATGGAAGAGGTACTGGAGTTTGTTTCTCCTAGTCATTCCGGAATAGAATGGCTTGACAGACCACAAGAGTCATAGGCATCGATAAACGAACGCACGCATACTCTTGACTATCAATTGATAGACGAGGGTCAGAATGCAACTAAAGAGATCAACTCAAAGGATCATATAATTTTCTGAGTTGTGGACGCATAGATTAGTATGTCGAACCAAGTTCAACATATTTCTTCCGGATAACCCATGCAGAAAGGTAGAACTGGCAGAGTCACGATTTATGAATGGAGAACTCCTCAAGAGTACTCTAATTGTGATTTTTTTTTGATCCAATAAACATCTGCCATAAGTAGTTCATGGTATTTGGAAGAAGAAGATACCACGGACTTCAAGGACTATCGCAAAGGTTACTAATATCCTAAAGGCACTAGCAATTACTATCAACATGAAGTAGGTAGAGTGAATCTCGGGTTCAAAGCTCAAGGAGTAGAATACCTACTACTAAGTAGCATCACGGGATGCTTTCGAGACTGATGGCCAGAATCATCACACTGGGAACACAATCATGGCTAAATTACTAGATGATCCCCTAAGACACCCAGGGTCATAATAATATCTCCAACATATACGCCGAGGTAACAAAGTACCTCAACTCACCGATTAGTGTGGTTAATCTGGCCCAAGGAACATCGGAAACGGAAGGAAGGGATTTGCAAATGCATCAGACTATTTAGAAACCTGGGATGACTCGGACAGCATAACGGCTGTAAATGCTCAGAAAAGATTTGAGACATTCACAAAAATGGTGGCATAACCACTCAGAAGCACAATATCAAGGTTTCGAGATCAACAATTAACATACAGAGGTAGAAACTGAACTGAGGCTTAAATCCAACAATCTTATAAGTCTACTGATTAGTAACACGTGATCCTAATAGAAAGAAGAGATAGCCTAGTTCTTAATCCCCGTAGAAGAGAAGATGATGACTCAGATCAGAAGGCCATGAGGTATAAGGAGTAAAAAGAGCCTTACGTTCCATCCCACAATCAATTCCCTTATATAACTAAAGAATTTCTAGACTCAACTTCGACCAGTTTGGCTTGGTAATCCTACAGGCAGTCAAGCTCTGATACCAACGCTGTCAGGACCCCGACTCGATGCCACATCGATCTAGCATGTAACACCTCATATCACTTTGCGGCCTCACGCACGGTATTCCCACGGGTGTCGCCTTACCTTTGCCCGGGACCGTTTGCGCCTTTTGGCACACGTATATGATAGTGTCGCTAGCATCCATATGATAAGGAGCCCGGGCTGACATGGCTAGTCGTAAACCCAAAGTGGCACAGACTTACAGGGACAGGCATCCATGACCCAGCATCGAACGTGTCGGTCATCAGCGAGTGAATCCAGGCTGTAGCACTGGGCTAGCAGGACTCCGGTAAACCGGGCTGTAGCGGGCTAACAGGACTCCGGTACTCAACGCGTGACATTTCCCCGAAGGGACAGACACAGGAACGAAGAAGGACACATGCCGGCCAGCCTAAGTGTTCCGGAGCAGTAGCAAGCTACCATGGCTCAGCGGTAACACTAGGAGACATTTCCCGGTAAGAGAGGCTACTAAAGATAAACAACTAGATGGTCAGATCCCACACATACCAAGCATTTCAATAACATACACACAATATGCTCGATATGTGCAAATACAACATGGCATCACAACATGACTCTACGACTCAAGTACTTTATTCATTAGGCTCCGAGGAGCGAGATATTACAAACATGGGTCTCATGACCCAACACTCAGAGCATACAAGTCAAAGCACAAGCGGAAGCTATCATGTCTGAGTACAGACATCTATAAATGAAAAAGGCTGAGAAGCCTGACTATCTACCAGATCCTGCCGAGGGCACAAGATCGTAGCTGAGGTATCAAGCTAAACGTCGAAGTCCACGTGAAACTACTAGTGAGACCGAAGTCTCTCTGCAAAAACATAAAATAGGCAAACGTGAGTACAAATGTACCCAGCAAGACTTACATCAGAACTATCTACATATGCATCATTATCAACAAAGGGGATGGTGGGGTTTAACTGCAGCAAGCCAGCTTTGACTCGGTGGCTATCCTAAACTACGACTGCAAGTAACTCTTTTGAGGTGGCGCACACGAGTCCACATATTCACCATATCAATACACCACTATGGATCCGCTCCCGTCTCCCTACGAGAACGCCATCCATAGCACTCACGCTTATCTTGCGTATTTTAGAGTATCCACTTTCACTTGTCTATGAACTGATATAAGCAACCCAGAAGTCCTTTTCCGCGGACACGGCTATTCGAATAGATGATGTTAACCCTGCAGGGGTGTACTTCTTCATACATGTTTCCACCACTTAGCGTCTGCACACGACATGTGCTCGGCAGACTTCAAGCGAAAGCCGACGTGGGTGTAGACCACGACCTACCTAAACACTCAAGTCTCTAGTCCAGGTTTATCGCCTATTCGGGTTCCATCCATGAGGAGATCCGGCCGGAGTTTCGCTCACAGCCCCAAACGATGTGAACAGGGTTCCGTGACACCAAACGGGCGCCCGGTTTACCCGGCCACGTGCCTACCGCATCACAGCCCACCCCTACGGTCAGCGCTGTCCACGGCCTCCAGCATACTACAAACACCAGAAACTACTTGCAACTCCTGGACAGAGGACAAGGGTGAATAAGAAGTCGAGCGGGGTCATATTTCAGGGCCCAATGTATGGTAGTAGCTGAATCATGGATCACAAACACAGAACTCAGTTCCTGAGGACGGCTGCAATGAGACAACCCACCATGTACTCCTACATGGCCTCTCACCGCTACCTTTACCAAATCGTGTTCACACACTTAGCTCACACACAGTAGGACATGTTCACACGCCTCTGATTCATCCCCGATGAATCAGACCTGACTCAACTCTAAGCAGTAGCAGGCATGACAAACAAACATGAATGAGTAGGCACAACAGGGCTCAAACAACTCCTACTCATGCTAGTGGGTTTCATCTATTTACTGTGGCAATGACAGGTCATGCAAAGGATAAAGGGGTTCAGCTACCGCAGCAAGTAACAGATGAATCGGTGTTGTCCTAATGCAGTAAAAGAGAGCAGGAGCGAGAGAGTAGGATTGTATCGGAATGAACAAGGGGGTTTTGCTTGCCTGGCACTTCTGAAGATAACATTGAGTCTTCATCAGTGTCAACGATCACATCATCGGTATCACGTCTATCGAGAGGGGACAAATACCGGCAACACAGAAGGAAACACAATCAATGCAATGCACAATATGATGCATGCTATGACATGGCAATATGAATGTGTTTTGAGCTAATGCAACTAGCAACAGATTAAATGAAGTTGGTTTGAATACAAGATTCAAATTCAAACTCCATATGTGATTATTCAAATGCCATTTAATTCATTTGTCCTAAACAGTAGTGATAAGTTGTTCTAACATGCATGAAAATGGTACAGATGGATTCCTTGAATTTTTCTGATAATTTTTCATATATAATTTATTAAATTTGGAGTTACGGTTAATTTTCTATGATTTATTGAAGTTTTAGGCATTTTCTGGAATTTCCTGAATATAATTAAATCCAGAAAATACTTTATGCATCAGCAGTGCGTCATGCTTGACGTCAGCAGGTCAACAGGGCTGCCCCAGGTCAAACCTGACCTGTGGGACCCATTAGTCAGCGTCACAGGTTAACAGGGGGGTTTATTTTAGTTTAATTAAGGATTAGGGCACTAGGGCCCACATGTCAGTGGCTCTGGGGTTAGATTAGGTGGTGATTAGCTTAAGCTAATCACCTGATGGCGGGGGCCCACCTGTCAGTGTCAGCAGAGGGGGTAGTTAAAATAAAATAACTAAACTAATTAACAGGGGGGGGGGGGCTGGCCCCACCTGTCATCGACCCAGAGAGAGGGGGGGGTGTCCCGCCGTGGTCAACATGGTCAGACCCACCGGCGGCTTGACGCCGGCGAGGCCAGACGCGGTGGTGCGCGTCGGAAACCCACTACAGGGGCTCTTTTGGCGCGCAGGGAGCAGCTACGGGGAGAGGGTGGAGTGGCGCATCCAACGGTGGTGGTGGCGGAGGCTGGGGTGGCCGGAGCTGCCGGCGGCGAGCTCTTTTGCGGCGGCCGGAGCTCGGGTGAGGTCGGGGTTGGCGTTTGGGGGCACGGGAGGGGAAGCTAGTGGCGACTACGGGCTCCTGGAGACGTGTTGAGTGCGGTGGTGTGCTCGGCTTCGAGCTGCAACGGCTCCAGCCACGGTGGTGACGAGGCACGGCGGTGGCGAGCTCTCGGGTCCGGCGGAAAGGCGGCTAGGGTACGGGAACGAGCGCGAGGAGGAGGGGAAATGGAAGAGTAGCTCACAGGGGTTGCAACGGTGGCCTCGGGGAGCTCGGGGGAGGCACCGGAGCCGACGAATCGACGGAGGGGAGCTTCGGTGGCCGGCGACGGAACGGCGATGGTGACGGCGTTGCAGGGCTTCCGGAGGACCGTGGGTCGGTGGGGAGGAAGGAGGGGGTCGAGGCGGAGCTCCTGGGTGCATCGGCGAGGCTAGGGGTGCACGGTGGCTGCGGCAATCGGCGTCGGTGGCGGCGGCTCCGTTCGGGCCCGAGGTGCGGAGCGAGAGGGAGAGCAGGAGAAGGGGATGAGTGAGGGGGTCCAGGGGTTCGAGGCGGCGCCGAAGAGAAGGCCCGAGGCGTCGCGGTGGCGAGGGACGCAGGCAGGCAGGGAGGTGGCGTGGCGCCACGGCGCGCGCATGCGCTGTCTCCCTCCTCTGCCTACTGGCAGAGGTAGAGGACGACTGGCACCAGGCCAGTGGGCTGGGCTGTCCACTGGGCCAGCCAGGTAAGGGCCCAGGTAAGACTCTCTCTCTCTTTTATAATTCTGTTCTGTTTTATCTTTTCTATTTTCTGCAATTTGTTTTTGATTTGATTTAAATATCAAATCATTTTATAAAATCCTGGAAACAGTTATGGGTGTTTTCTGAATTATTTCAGTGACCCCTAACAATTTTCCAACATTTATTTGAACATTTAAATTATTTATAGAATTTAAATGCCCAAAGTCAAATACAATATGGTTTAATTCAGTGACCAAATATGTCCTGCAAAAATATAAACCATTTTTGGTAGATGCTTCCACCTCAAACCAGAAATGTTGAACATTTTTAGAGGACATTTTGAGTTCAATGAAAAAGGTTTTATTTTGACCCTAGTTGAATTCATTTGGTGCTAGGGCTTAGTCAATCCCCATTTCAACTTTCTGTAAAAGTAAACATGATGCATCACCAAAGACTGGTACTAGTGCATTGCCAGAAGCTAGGGGTGTGACATGTTTGTGCCAAGTAGAACCTTTGGGAAGACTTGGGTGAAGTCTTTATGATCATGCTGTAAAAAACAGAAACTTTAGCGCTCATGAAATTAGCTTCAACTTTTTACTGTAGAGTTCTATTTAGTTGATTATTTTTGAAGATGATTATTGTACTAATTCCTCAGGTCCACCAATTTATTTTAGAATTTTTGGAGTTCCAGAAGTTTGCGTTAGTTACAGATTACTACAGATTGTTCTGTTTTAGACAGATTCTGTTTTTCATGTGTTGTTTGCTTATTTTGATGACTCTATGGCTAGTAAAATAGTTTATAAACCATAGAGAAGTTGGAATACAGTAGGTTTAACACCAATATAAATAAAGAACGAGTTAATTACAGTACCTTGAAGTGGTGTTTTTTTCTTTCGCTAACGGAGCTCACGAGTTTTCTGTTAAGTTTTGTGTTGTGAAGTTTTCAAGTTTTGGGTAAAGATTCGATGGACTATGGAATAAGGAGTGGCAAGAGCCTAATCTTGGGGATGCACAAGGTACCCCAAGGTAATATTCAAGGATAACCAAGAGCCTAAGATTTGGGATGCCCCGGAAGGCATCCCCTCTTTCGTCTTCGTTCATCGGTAACTTTACTTGGAGCTATATTTTTATTCACCACATGATATGTGTTTTGCTTGGAGCGTCATTTTCTCTTGTTAGTTTTTGCTTGCTGTTATTTAGAATAATGTTTTGCATCTTTAGTTCCAATAAAAATGTCAAGGATAGCCTTTGCCATGCTTATTTTACTAGTATACATGTTGCTGTTTGAAAACAGAAAGTTTACCGCTGTTGCAAAAATTCCGTAGAAAAGTCAGAGAGTGGTATATTGTTGAATCTTTTTGCATAATGAGATCTGATAAATTTAATACAGTGGGAATTTTATTTCATAATTTTTGGAGTTAGGGAAGTATGATGAATCTTGCATTCTTTACAGACTGTACTGTTTTGGCAGATTGCTGTTATGTTTGCGTTGTTTGCATATGTTTGCTTGTTTAATGATTCTATTTGAGGATAGGAGTATTAAATATGCAGAGGCATTTAGTATGAAATGTTGAATAATAATGTTAGTGATTTGTTACAGTAGAAAATGATAAGGTTTTGCATTGGTTTATACTAACCTATCTCACGAGTTCTTGTTGAGTTTGTTGTGAATGAAGCTTTTGATAAAAAGAGAAACCATGATATGAGAGGAATTAAGGAGACACAAAAGTTCAAGCTTGGGGATGCCCAAGGCACCCCAAGATAATATTTCAAGAAGTCTCAAGCATCTAAGCTTGGGGATGCCCCAGTAGGCATCCCACCTTTCTTCTTCAACAACTATCGGTTAGTATCGGTTGAGCCTAAGTTTTTGCTTCCTCACATGAGTTGTGCTATCCTTGCAATGTCATTTTATTTTGTTTTGCTTGCTGTTTGAATACAATACCAAGATCTGAATTTCTTTAATGAGAGAGAGTCTTGACATTAGCTACATAATTATTTAGCTACTCATTGATCTTCACTTATATCTTTTTGGAGTAGTTTGTCATTTACTCGTGTGATTCACTTATATCTTATGAGTAAATGGTTGAATGAGTTGATTGTCATAAATCTGAAATTATATATGCCTCATTTTCTTATCCCATGGGGAGTAATGACTTCATATCTAAGAAGTATAGGTTGTAAATTTATTGAAGGTTAGCAAGCATTGTATTGGTCATTTGAACAATTCATGAAAGAATATTGAAGGAAGAGAGATTTCACATATAAATATACTATTGTAGACATCTTTTATGATTGGGAGCACTCATTAAGTATGACATGCTAAAGAGTTGATGTTGGAGAAGGAAGACAACGTAATGGTTTATGTTTTCTGACATCTCAGTTAAAGTATATTGTCATGGATCATTCAAACATGTTGAGATTGCCTTTCCCCCTCATGCTAGCCAAAATTCCTAGCACCAAGTAGAGATACTACTTGTGCTTCCAAATATCCTTAAACCCGGTTTTTGCCATGAGAGTCCACCATACCTACCTATGGATTCAGTAAGATCCTTCAAGTAAGTTGTCATCGGTGCAAGCAATAAAAAATTGCTCTCTAAATATGCATGACTTATTAATGCAGAGAAAATAAGCTTTGTACGAACTTGTTATGGAAGTAATAAAAGCGACGGACTGCATAATAAAGGTTCATATACAAGGGGCAATATAAAGTGACATTCTTTCGCATTAAGATTTTGTTTATCCAATCCTAAAAGCGCATGACAACCTCTGCTTCCCTCTGCGAAGGGCCTATCTTTTACTTTATGTCTTTTACTTTATGCAAGAGTCAAGGTGATCTTCACCTTTCCCTTTTTCATTTTATCCTTTGGCAAGCACTTTGTGTTGGGGTGATCCTGATATATATATCCAATTGGATGTAAGTTTGAACTATTATTGTTGACATCACCCAAAGGTGAATATGTTTGGAGGCAACATTATAAGCCCCAATCTTTCTCTTTGTCTGATTAAAACTTCGTAACCACAAGTATTGCATGAGTGTTAGCAATTGTAGAAGACTATATGATGGTTGAGTATGTGAAGTTTGCTAAATCAAAGCTCTGACATAGACCCTTCCTGAAAATAGGATGAATTGCAATTGTTTGATGACTAAGAATGAAGTTTGCTAGTTTTCGAGAAAGTTTATGGTCTATGCTTTAACATGTAAATTGCTTGTTACTTAATTATGAATTTTTTTATGGGACGAACTACTGTTATGACATATTATCATGCTAGAAAAGGTGATTGAAATTATAATTGATCAAACTTGTGCACCTTCTAGCATTCACACTTCATAAATTCTTTCTTTTATCATTTACCTACTCAAGGACGAGTAGGAATTAAGCTTGGGGATGCTGATACGTCTCCAACGTATCTATAATTTATGAAGCATTCATGCTATATTACTATGTGTTTTGAATGATTACGGGTTTTATTATACACTTTTGTATTACTTTCGGGACTAACCTATTAACCGGAGGCCCAGCCCATATTGCTGTTTTATTGCCTGTTTCAGTATTTCAAAGAAAAGGAATATCAAACGGAGTCCAAACGGAATGAAACCTTTGGCATCGTGATTTTTTGGAAGAATATCATCCTGGAGGCTTGCAGATCAAGTCAGAAGATCCCCGAGGACTCCACAAGATAGAGGGCGCCCCCCCTCCACAGGGCGCGGCCCCCTGTCTCGTGGACCCCTCGAGCACCCCCCGACCGACTTCTTTCGCCTATATAGTCCCACGTACCCTAAAAACATCCACGGACAAGATAGATCGGGAGTTCTGCCGCCGCAAGCCTCTGTAGCCACCAAAAACCTCTCAGGAGCACGTTCCGGGACCCTGCCGGAGGGGGAATCCATCACCGGTGGCCATCTTCATCATCCCGGCGCTCTCCACGACGAGGAGGGAGCAGTTCACCTCGGGGCTGAGGGTATGTACCAGTAGCTCTGTGTTTGATCTCTCTCTCTCTCTCGTGTTCTCTCTCATGTTCCCTCTATGGCACGATCTTGATGTATCGCGAGCTTTGCTATTATAGTTGGATCTTATGATGTTTCTCCCCCTCTACTCTCTTGTGATGAATTGAGTTTCCCCTTTGAACTTATCTTATCGGATTGAGTCTTTACTTTGAGAACACTCTATGTATGTCTTGCCGTGTTTATCTGTGGTGACAATGGGATATCACGTGCCACTTGATGTATGTTTTGGTGACCAACTTGCGGGTTCCGCCCATGAACCTATGCATAGGGGTTGGCACACGTTTTCTTGACTCTCCGCTAGAAACTTTGGGGCACTCTTTGAAGTACTTTGTGTTGGTTGGATGAATTTGAGATTGTTTGATGCATATCGTATAATCATGTCCACGGATACTTGAGGTGACAATGGAGTATCTAGGTGACATTAGGGTTTTGGTTGATTTGTGTCTTAAGGTGTTATTCTAGTACGAACTCTTTAATAGATCGATCCGAAAGAATAACTTTGAGGTGGTTTCGTACCCTACCATAATCTCTATGTTCGTTCTCCGCTATTAGTGGCTTTGGAGTGACTCTTTGTTGCATGTTGAGGGATTGTTATATGATCTATCGATGTTATTATTGTTGAGAGAACTTGCATTAGTGAAAGGATAAACCCTAGGCCTTGTTTCCTATCATTGCAATACCGTTTACGCTCACTTTTATCATTAGTTACCTTTCTGTTTTTATATTTTCAGATTACAAAAACTATATCTACCATCCATATTTCACTTGTATCACCATCCCTTCGCCGAACTAGTGCACCTATACAATTTACCATTGTATTGGGTGTGTTGGGGACACAAGAGACTCTTTGTTATTTGGTTGCAGGGTTGTTTGAGAGAGACCATCTTCATCCTACGCCTCCTACGGATTGATAAACCTTAGGTCATCCACTTGAGGGAAATTTGCTACTGTCCTACAAACCTGTGCACTTACAGGCCCAACAACGTCTACAAGAAGAAGGTTGTGTAGTAGACATCAACCAGCTATTTCAGCTGATCGCTAAAGGGCACCATATGTTCTGGTCCATGGTATTGAGACCAGAATAGATTCTCCGTAGAGCTCCCCTCTTCGGCTCGATAGAATTCTGCAGCGTCTGATACGCTGTGCGACAGATCCCCAAAGGCCCCTGGAGAACTCCAAATCCGGGGCAGTAAGAGGAACCTTTCCTTTACATATTTGCTCTGCATTATAAAAGTCTTACCCGCCGCGATTTTCTTGGCCGCCTGGATCTCCTGGAGGGCGCTCTGGGCTTCGGCTTGGGCATCTTCTGCGCTCTGGCGGGCCTTGGCAATTTCAGACTCTCGATCCTTAAAATCACGGTCCAAGGACTCGTACTTCTTGACGGTGTCCTGGAGCTCTTGCTGGACTTCACTAACCCGAGCCTCATGCTTTTCACGCGCGGCCTTTTCCTTAGCCGCCCTGTCCTCGGCCTCGGCCAACAACCTCTTGACAGCCTCTGCCTTGGTCGTTGCTGATGGCCCGCAAGTATACGGGATAGTTGTAGCCTCTTTCGATAAGTAAGAGTGTCGAACCCAATGAGGAGCTAAAGGTAGAACAAATACTCTTTCAAGTCCTATCGGCCACTGGTACGACTCTACGCACGCTTGACGTTCGCTTTACCTGGAACAAGTATGAAACTAGAAGTACTTTGTAGGTGTTGTTTGCAAGATAATAAAGAACATGTAAATATAAACTAGGGGCTGTTTAGATAAAGAAGCAATAAAGTAAATATAGCGAGTATGTAAAAGTGGTGGTAGGAGTTGTGAAATTGTCCCTTAGCAATTGACTACTTTACTAGACCGATAGCAAGTTTTATGTGGGAAAGGCCACTGCTAGCATGTCATCCCTGACCTGGAATTCTAATCACTTATGATTGGAACTATTAGCAAGCATCCGCAACTACTAACATTCATTAAGGTAAAACCCAACCATAGCATTAAGATATATTGGTCCCCCTTCAATCCCGTATGCATCAATTTCTATGCTAGGTAGAAGCTTCTGTCACTCTTGCCCTCCAATACATAGTCCTATCAACATACAACTAACCCTATGGTGTGATCCACACGCGCGCTCATATGATGGGCACCAAAGGACAGAAACATAACCACAAGCAAATTAAATCAATCATAGCAATTCATCAACCACCAATAGGACAACGAAAATCTACTCAGACATCATAGGATGGCAACACATCATTGGATAATAATATGAAGCATAAAGCACCATGTTCAAGTAGAGGGTACAACGGGTTGCGGGAGAGTGGACCGCTGTAGATAGAGGGGGGAAGGTGATGGAGATGTTGGTGAAGATGTCGGAGATGTTGGTGTAGATCGCGGTGATGATGATGGCCCCCGGCAGCGCTCCGGCGCCACCGGAAGCAAGGGGGAGAGAGCCCCCCTTCTTCTTCTTCTTCCTTGACATTCTCCCTAGATGGGAGAAGGGTTTCCCCTCTGGTCCTTGGCTCCCATGGCGTGGGAGGGGCGAGAGCCCCTCTGAGATTCGATCTATCTCTCTGTCCCTCTCTGTTTCTGCTTTCTCAGATTCTGCCCCTTCACCGTTTGTTTTATATCCGGAGATCCGTAACTTCGATTGGGTGAATATTTCGCCCAGATTTTTCTCATAAAATTAGCTTTCTTGCAGCAAAAGAAGAGCGTCAACCGCCTTACGAGTGGCCCAGGAGAGTGCCAGGCGCGCCTAGGGGGAGGGCGCGCCCCCTATCTCCTGGCCACCTCGAGCACCATTTCGCGTTGATTCTTCCTCCGAAAAATCCCAAATATTCCAAAATAATTCTCCGTTCGTTTTTATCCCATTTGGATTCCGCTTGATATTGGGTTTCTACGAAACATAAAACATGCAACAAACAGGAATTGGCACTGGGCACTGGATCAATATGTTAGTCCCAAAAATAGTATAAAAAGTTGCCAAAAGTATATGAAAGTTGAAGAATATTGGCATGGAACAATAAAAAATTATAGATACGACGGAGACGTATCAACATCCCCAAGCTTAATTCCTGCTTGTCCTCTAGTAGGTAAATGATAAAAAAGATAATTTTTGATGTGGAATGTTACCTAGCATAATCTTGATCATATGTCTAATCATGGCATGAATATTAAGACACGAGTGATTCAAAGCAATAGTCTATTATTTGACATAAAAACAATAATACTTCAAGCATACCAACCAAGCAATTATGTATTATCGAAATAACATAGCCAAAGAAAGCTCATCCCTACAAAATCATATAGTCTGGCTATGCTCCATCTTCATTACACAAAATACTCCCATCATGCACAACCCCGGTTTCAAGCCGAGCAATTGGTTCATACTTTTTAACGTGCTTCAGCTTTTTCAACCCTCACGCAATACATGAGCGCAAGCCATGGATATAGAACTATAGGTGGAATAGAATATAATGATGGAGGTTATGTGGAGAAGACAAAAAAAAGTCTCTTATCAATGCGGCTAATCAACGGGCTATGGAGATGCCCATCAATTGATGTCAATGCGAGGAGTAGGGATTGCCATGCAACGGATGCACTAAGAGTTATAAGTGTATGAAAGCTCAACAAAAGAAACTAAGTGGGTGTGCATCCAACTTGCTTGCTCATGAAGATCTAGGGCATTTGAGGAAGCCCATCGGTTGAATATACAAGCCAAGTTCTATAATGAAAATTCCCACTAGTATATGAAAGTGATAACATAGGAGACTCTCTATATGAAGAACATGGTGCTACTCTGAAGCACAACTATGGAAAAAGGATAGTAACATTGCCCCTTCTCTTTTTCTTTTTTTCTTTTTTTTCTTTTTGGGTGGGCTTCTTTGGCCCCCTTTTTTATTTAGGCTTCTTTGGCCTTTCCTTTTTTCTTTTTCTTTTTTATGGGGCAATGTTCGATAATGATGATCATCACACTTTTATTTACTTACAACTCGATACAGGAACAAAGATATGACTCTATATGAATGCTTCCGGCGGTGTATCGGGATGTGCAATGATCTAGCATAGAAATGACATCAAAAAACGGACACGCCATGAAAACATCATGCTAGCTATCTTACGATCATGCAAAGCAATATGACAATGAATGCTCAAGTCATGTATATGATGATGATGAAAGTTGCATCGCAATATATCTCGGAATGGCTATGGAAATGCCATGATAGGTAGGTATGGTGGCTGTTTTGAGGAAGATATAATGAGGCTTATGTGTGATAGAGTGTATCGTATCACGGGGTTTGGATGCACCGGCGAAGTTTGCACCAACTCTCAAGGTGAGAATGGGAATGCACGGTACCAAAGAGGCTAGCAATGATGGAAAGGTAAAAGTGCGTATAATCCATGGACTCACATTAGTCATAAAGAACTCACATACTTATTGCAAAAGTTTATTAGCCCTCGAAGCAAAGTACTACTACGCATGCCCCTAGGGGGATAGATTGGTAGGAAAAGACCATCGCTCGTCCCCGACCGCCACTCATAAGGAAGACAATCAAAGAAACACCCCATGCTTCAAATTTGTCACACAACGGTTAACATACGTGCATGTTACGGGACTTGCAAACCTCAACACAAGTGTCTCTACAATCCACAACCACCCACTAGCATGACTCTAATATCACCATCTTTATATCGCAAAACTATTGCAAGGAATCGAACATATCATATTCAGCGATCTCCAAGTTTAAGTAGGATTTTATGACTAACCATGTGAATGACCAATTCCTGTCATCTCTCTAAATAGATATAAGTGAAGCAAGAGAGTTTAATTCTTTCTACAAAAGATATGTCCATGCTTTAAAAATTATAAGTGAAGCAAAAGAGCATTCTACAAATGGCGGTTTTCTATGCGAAGAGAAACAGGCAATCCAAACTTCAAATGATATAAGTGAAGCACATGAAGCATTCTATAAAGCCATACTCAAAAGATTTAAGTGAAGTGCAATGAGCATTCTATAAATCAACCAAGGACTATCTCATACCATTATGGTGCATAAAATAAAAATGAAAACTAAATGCAAAATACACTCCAAGACTTGCACATAATGCATGAACGAAAC
This sequence comes from Triticum aestivum, assembly GCF_018294505.1. Lineage (NCBI taxonomy): Eukaryota > Viridiplantae > Streptophyta > Magnoliopsida > Poales > Poaceae > Triticum > Triticum aestivum. The sequence goes on along the minus strand of NC_057798.1, from coordinate 787,931,649 downwards.
GAATCCGAAAACATACCGATACTTGTTGAAGAAAGAGGGGATGCCTTCCGGGGCATCCCCAAGCTTAGACGCTTGAGTCTCCTTGAATATTCACTTGGGGTGCCTCGGGCATCCCCAAGCTTGAGCTCTTGCCTCTCTTCCTTTTCCTAATATCGAGTCATCCTCGATTAGACACTTCATCCACACAAAACTTCAACAGAAAACTTGGTAAGATCCGTTAGTATAATAAAGCAAATCACTACTCTAAGTACTGTAGTAAACCAATTCATATCTTGTTTTTGCATTGTGTCTACTGTAATATAGCTTTTCCATGGCTTAATCCACTGATAGAAATTGATAGTTTCATAAAAACAAGCAAACTAGGCATCAAAAAAAGAATCTGTCAAAAACAGAACAGTCTGTAGAAATCTGAACATCCACCATACTTCTGGTACCCCAAAAGTTCTACCAAAATTCTGAAAAATAAACAAGTTTTACAGCAAGACAGTGCAAAAAGAATCAGAACCAATTGACGTTCCAGTTAAAAATGTAAAATCGCGCACTACAGCCAAAGTTTCTGTCTTGCACTGTACAAACCAACAAGCATTGTAAACATCCTAAAGGCAAACCTTGGCACATTATTTTTATAAAGCAATGGAATTGTACAAGGGGATAATTATTTTTGATGAAAAGTTTCGGTAATCAAGATTCACAAAGTTTCCGTGAGCATGAACAAAGTTCAAGGAGCTCTCCCACTTCAACAATGCTTGTCTTTCTTACTTTCACTTTCCTTTCTGAAAAGTTTTTAGGTTCCCCTCTTTATTTTTTTGTTTTTAAACTATATAAAAGCTCACAACAGAAAGAAATGACTCTCTAAAACTTCGGGGTTGTCTCCCTGGCAGCGCTTTCTTTAAAGCCATTAAGCTAGGCAAATAGTGCTCAAGTAATGAATCCACCCGGATCCCAAGGTATATCAAAGCCAATTTTAATTAACAATGATTTGTAATTTAGTAGTGAGCACAAAGTAACATATATCATGCAACAACAAAGTCTAACTCTCTTCCTATGCATCGGCATGTCATAAAAGAACAATTCATGCACACCAAGTAAAGGCCAATCCATAGTATATGCAGTTTCTTGCAATTCTATCATGTTGGAAACATAGAGAGGTGGAGACATAGTTCCTCTCGTAATAATTGCAAGTAGGAGCAGCAAGCACATGCATATTATATCTATTAAAATCATCATGTAAAGTAGTAAAACGCAACCCATCAATATAATCCTTAATAAGCACAAACTTCTTCGATATAATGTAGTTTGGAGAATTCAAAAAGATAATAGGACTATCATGCGTGGGTGCAATAGCAACTAACATAAGGAACTATAGCAAGTTCATCTCCATAATCATAATTCATATTGGCATCTTGGCCACAAGCATAGCAAGCATCATCAAAAAGGGATATTTCAAACAAATTCAAGGGATCATAGCAATCATCATAGCAATCATCCTTCGGTAAGCTCGAAGGGGAATTAAACAATGTATGAGTTGAAGAGTTACTCTCATTAGAAGGTGGGCATGGGTGATCAATCCGCTCTTCCTCCTTTTGTTCTTCGCTCTCCTCGTCATCTTTTTCATCTAATGAGCTCACAGTTTCATCACTTTCTTCTTCCGTAGCATCCGGCAAAATATTAGTCTCTTCTTGGACAGTGGAGACTTTCTCAATAAATGCATTAATATTGTAATTGTATTCATAATTTTCATAGCAATATCTATGTATAGCAAGATTTTCACTCCTATAAACACCATCATCATCAAAAGCTTCATACTTTTCAAAAAAAGATTCAATTTCATAAGCAGCCTTAAAAGCAACAAATTCTTCAATTTGTTCAACATCATAGTAATCATATATACCATTAGCATAAGAAGCTAAGGTTTCATTATCATTAAATTTGCATGAAAAGGGAAGGTGTAGAGCCTTCATCCTAGAACAACAAGTAATATCATATCTCAAGCATTGATCCCGGGCATACCAACGCAACATAGAAATTTGATCCCATAATAGTTTCCCTTTTTGTGTCAAGCGATAATCTCTAAAGTATTCACGTTGATCCAACGTGTCTCCCATAACATAATTGAATGGGGTTTTCTCAGGATTATTAAAGTAGTACATAATATCTCTCACATAACGATCATCGAGGGTTATCTCCATGAGTAGCAACTACACCTAATTTTTTTGGTATTTTGTGTTCCATATCCATAACTAAAGATAGAGAACAACTAAAACAGCAAATAAAAATTACTTAGTGATAAAGCAAACAAGCACACACGAGAATATTCACCCCACGCTATGACTCCCCGGGAACGGCTCCAGAAAAAGGTCTTGATGGACCGCAAGTATATGGGATAGTTGTAGCCTCTTTCGATAAGTAAGAGTGTCGAACCCAACAAGGAGCTAAAGGTAGAACCAATACTCTCTCAAGTCCTATCGGCCACTGATACGACTCTACGCATGCTTGACGTTCGCTTTACCTAGAACAAGTATGAAACTAGAAGTACTTTGTAGGTGTTGTTGGATAGGTTTGCAAGATAATAAAGAACATGTAAATAAACTAGGGGCTGTTTAGATAAAGAAGCAATAAAGTAAATATAGCGAGTATGGAAAAGTGGTGGTAGGAGTTGTGAAATTGTCCCTAAGCAATTGACTAGTTTACTAGACCGATAGCAAGTTTTATGTGGGAGAGGCCACTGCTAGCATGTCATCCCTGACTTGGAATTCTATGCACTTATGATTGGAACAATTAGCAAGCATCCGCAGCTACTAACGTTCATTAAGGTAAAACCCAACCATAGCATTAAGATATATTGGTCCCCCTTCAATCCCATATGCATCAATTTCTATGCTAGGTAGAAGCTTCTGTCACTCTTGCCCTCCAATACATAGTCCTATCAACATACAACTAACCCTATGGTGTGATCCACGCGCACGCTCATATGATGAGCACCAAAGGACAACAACATAACCACAAGCAAATTAAATCAATCATAGCAATTCATCAACCACCAATAGGACAACGAAAATCTACTCAGACATCATAGGATGGCAACACATCATTGGATAATAATATGAAGCATAAAGCACCATGTTCAATTAGAGGGTACAGCGGGTTGCGGGAGAGTGGACCACTGTAGATAGAGGGGGGAAGGTGATGGAGATGTTGGTGAAGATGGCGGAGATGTTGGTGTAGATCGCGGTGATGATGATGGTCCCCGGCAGCGCTCCGGTGCCACCGGAAGCAAGGGGGAGAGAGCCCCCCTCCTTCTTCTTCTTCCTTGACCTTCTCCCTAGATGGGAGAAGGGTTTCCCCTCTGGTCCTTGGGTCCCATGGCGTGGGAGGGGCGAGAGCCCCTCCGAGATTCGATCTATCTCTCTGTCTCTCTCTGTTTCTGCGTTCTCAGATTCTGCCCCTTCACCGTTTCTTTTATATCCGGAGATCTGTAACTCCGATTGGGGTGAATCTTTCACCCAGATTTTTCTCATAAAATTAGCTTTCTGGCGGCAAAAGAAGAGCATCAACCGCCTTACGGGTGGCCCAGGAGAGTGCCAGGCATGCCGAGGGGGGAGGGCGCGCCCCCTATCTCCTGGCCACCTCGTGCACCGTTTCGTGTTGATTCTTCCTCCGGAAAATCCCAAATATTCCAAAATAATTCTCCGTCCGTTTTTATCCCGTTTGGATTCTGTTTGATATTGAGTTTCTGCGAAACATAAAACATGCAACAAATAGGAACTGGCACTGGGCACTGGATCAATATGTTAGTCCCAAAAATAGTATAAGAAGTTGCCAAAAGTATATGAAAGTTAAAGAATATTGGCATGGAACAATCAAAAATTATAGATACGACGGAGACGTATCAGTTGCCCCTAACAAATATTATGACACTTCAGTCAGAACAATTCGTTCATTACACCTGAATTTAGACAAGGTTAAATACATACCTTTGCTTTCCTCCAGCTGCTTCTTCACGTGGCCGAGCTCCTCCTCGGCCCGCTCCAGATTCTGCTTCAGTCCGGTGACTTCCGCAGTGTGAGCAGTCGCAGCTAGCAGCGACGCCTGCTTATTCACATAGACATATCAGATTAGACTCCTGCTGAAATTATATGATCCTCTATTCGGCTTTTCTTTTCGAACACCGGACAGAGGATCAGGGGCTACTGTCTATACTGTCACATCCTTTTACAATTACGTTGCTAACCTCAAAGCCTATTAGAAGGCTAGTGCAGGCTTCGGTCAGTCCGCTTTTCGCGGACTGGACCTTCTCAATCACCGTACTCATAAGAGTACGGTGTTGTTCAACAATGGAAGCGCCTCGCAGCGCTTCCAGCAATCTATCCAGTGCCTCTAGAGGGACAAAGGTCACTGATAGAGTTGGTTCGCCCCCCTCTTTTGAAAGAGGCGGCCTGTTTGAGTCCGGAGCCACATCAACCTCCGAAGCTATATTCGGCTGGGGCCTGAATTGGATACAACCCCCATCGTCGGTGTCCATGGGGGTTAGCTCCCCCATGTGTTCGGTGCTACCTTTTGACCACTACGCTGGTTGTTTCCTTAAAGAGGAAAGGGTGATGCAGCAAAGTAGCGTAAGTATTTCCCTCAGTTTTGAGAACCAAGGTATCAATCCAGTAGGAGGCTCCTCAGAAGTCCCACGCACCTACACAAACAAACAAGAACCTCACAACCAACACGATAAAGGGGCTGTCAATCCCTTCACGGAAACTTGCAAAAGTGAGATCTGATAGAGATAATAAGATAAGATAAATATTTTTGGTATTTTTATGATATAGATTGGAAAATAAAAGATGCAAATAAAAGTAGAAGGGAAACTTATATGATAAAAGATAGACCCGGGGGCCATAGGTTTCACTAGTGGCTTCTCTCAAGATAGCATAAGTATTACGGTGGGTGAACAAATTACTGTCGAGCAATTGATAGAAAAGCGCATAGTTATGAGATTGTGTAGGCATGATCGTGTATATAGGTATCACGTCCGTGACAAGTAGATCGAAACGATTCTACATCTACTACTATTACTCCACACATCGACCGACTCCTGCCTGCATCTAGAGTATTAAGTTCATGAAGAACAGAGTAACGCATTAAGAAAGATGACATGATGTAGAGGGATCAACTCATGCAATATGAGATAAACCCCATCTTTTTATCCTTGATGGCAACAATACAATACGTGCCTTGCTGCCCCTGCTGTCACTGGGAAAGGACACCGCAAGATTGACCCCAAAGCTAAGCACTTCTCCAATTGCAAGAAAGATCAATCTAGTAGGCCAAACCAAACTGATAATTCGAAGAGACTTGCAAAGATAACCAATCATACATAAAAGAATTCAGAAAAGATTCAATTATTTCTCATAGATAAACTTGATCATAAACCCACAACTCATCGGATCTCGACAAACACACCGCAAAAAGAGTTACATCAAATAGATCTAAAAGAAGATCGAGGAGAACTTTGTATTGAGATTCAAAGAGAGAGAAGAAGCCATCTAGCTAATAACTTTGGACCCGAAGGTCTGTGGTAAACTACTCACAACTTATCGAAGAGGCCTTGGAGATGATGTAGAGGCCCTCCATGGTCGATTCCCCCTCCGGCGGAGCGCCGACAAAGGCTCCAAGATGGGATCTCGCGGATACAGAAGGTTGCGGCGGTGGAATTAGGTTTTCCTGGTGCTCCCCGATGGTGGCCCACGAGGGTGGGGGCGTGTCGAGCACCCTTGTGGCCGCCTCGCTTGTTGCTTGACGTCCACTCCAAGTCTCTTGGTTTGCATTTGTTACAAAAATATTGCTGCCGAAGATTTCATCCCGTTTGGACTCCGTTTGATATTCCTTTTCTTCGAAACACTGAAATAGGCAAAAAAACAGCAATTCGGGCTGGGCCTCCGGTTAGTAGGTTAGTCCCAGAAATGATATAAAACTGTAAAGTAAAGCCCATAAACATCCAAAACGGGTAATATAATAGCATGGAACAATAGAAAATTATAGATACGTTGGAGACGTATCAAGCATACCAAAGCTTAATTCCTACTCGTCCTCGCGTAGGTAAACGATAAAAACAGAATTTTTGATGTGGAATGCTACCTAGCATATTTCTCAATGTAATTTTCTTTATTGTGGCATGAATGTTCAGATCCAAATGATTCAAAATAGAAGTTCATATTGACATGATAAACAATAATACTTCAAGCATACTAACAAAGCAATCATGTCTTCTCAAAATAGCATGGCTAAAGAAAGTTATCCCCACAAAATCATATAGTCTGGCGATGCTCTATCTTCATCACACAAAGTATTTAATCATGCACAACCCCAATAACAAGCCAATCAATTGTTTCATACTTTAGTATTGTCAAACTTTTTTAACTTTCATGCAATACATGAGCGTGAGCCATGGACATAGCACTATATGTGGAATAGAATGGTGGTTGTGGAGAAGACAAAAATGGAGAAGATAGCATCACATCAACTAGGCGTATCAACGGGCTATGGATATGCCCATTAATATATATCAATGTGAGTGAGTAGGGTTTGCCATGCAACGGATGCACTAAAGCTATAAATGTATGAAAGCTCAATAAAGGAAACTAAGTGGGTGTGCATCCAACTTGCTTGCTCAAGAAGACCTAGGGCATTTTGAGGAAGCCCATCATTGGAATATACAAGCCAAGTTCTATAATGAAAAATTCCCACTAGTATATGAAAGTGACAACATAGGAGACTCTCTATCATGAAGATCATGGTGCTACTTTGAAGCACAAGTGTGGTAAAAGGATAGTAACATTGTCCCTTCTCTCTTTTTCTTGCATTTTTTTATTTGGCCTTTTTTTTGGCCTTTCACTTTTTTTGTAAAGTCCGAAGTCTCATGCTGACTTGTGGGGGAATCATAGTCTCCATCATCCATACCTCACTTGGGATAATGCTCTAATAATGAAGATCATCACACTTTTATTTACTTACAACTCAAGATTACAACTCGATACTTAGAACAAGATATGACTTTATATGGATGCCTTCGGCGGCGTACCGGGATATGCAATGAATCAAGAGCGACATGTATGGAATTATGAAGGTGGTTTTGTCACAAATACGATGTCAACTACATGATCATGCAAAGAGCAATATGGCAATGATGATGTGTGTCATAATAAACGGAACGGTGGAAAGTTGCATCGCAATATATCTCGGAATGGCTATGGAAATACCATAATAGGTAGGTATGGTGGTTGTTTTGAGGAAGGTATATGGTGGGTGTATGGTACACTACTAGGAAAAGGCCTACTAATGGCGCACCGGTTTTGCCTACTAATGGCGCACTACCGGTGCGCCATTACTATCACGCCACTAGTATTTTTTACTAACGGCGCACCACTACTAATGGCGCACCATGCAGTGCGCCATTAGTATAGCCCACGGTGCGCCATTAGTATCTGGTATACTAATGGTGCACCACATAGAAGTGCGCCATTAGTAACATTTTTTTCAAAATATTTTTTTTTATTTTTTTTTTGTTTTTTTCTTAATCTCAGGTCACTATGGCTTAATCTTGGGTCAATATGCTTAAACTCAGGTCAAATCGCACTCCGTGGTCAAACTTCCCGAAAGGTCACCCATCTTCACACTACTCCAGCCCAAGCATGCTTACCTTTAGAGTTCTATCCAACCCCAGCAACAGCTCACTTCACAGGCACTTGTTGATATATCTAGCATATCAATCCTATTATACCTTGTTGATGTCTAGGACTTTTTTCATGTTCATGACTATGATGAAATTTTGAAAAATATTTCAAACTTCCCGGTCATATTACGTATTATTTTTTGAAAAACAATTCAAAAAAAATTCAAAACCAATTTTTTTTCTATTACTAGTGGCGCACCACATCCATGGTGTGCCACTAGTAAGTTTGAAATTTTTTGAATTTTTTTGCCTCTAGATCTTAAAAGCCCCGAAACTTTTTTTCTGTTAGGTTTTTGGGGATTTTGAAAATGTTTAACGGGGTTCCCCCGTTAAATTTGGATGAAATTTTCGAGTAGATGATTTTTCATATAAAAAACTTTTTAATCCGAGTTATGGCAATTTTACAAATTTCCAGAGAGATTTTGCAAAAAAAGTCGAAGTTCATATTTGTAAATTTTCCCAACAACTAGACCACATATCACAAGGGAAACTTATTTTCTTTTATTTTTTTGACATTTTTATCATTTTCTTTTTTTTAAACTGAAAAGGCGATCCGGGGGGGGGGGGTGCATTCAGGAACTTTTGGGCCAAGTTAGTAATGGCGCACCGTGGGGTGGTGCGCCATTACTAGTTAAACTAGTAATGGCGCACCACACCCACGGTGCGCCATTACTAGTTTTGAAAAGAAAAAAAGAAAAAAAGAAAAAATGAATTTTTTTTTCAAAAAAACTTAGTAATGGCGCACCTGTGCACAGTGCGCCATTACTAGTTAAAACTAGTAATGGCGCACTGTCCACAGGTGCGCCATTACTAACAATTTTTTTTTATTTTTTTTCAAAACTACTAATGGCGCACGGTGGGTGTGGTGCGCCATTACTATGTCAACTAGTAATGGCGCACCACTCCCACGGTGGAAGCAAGGGGGAGAGAGCCCCCCTCCTTCTTCTTCTTCCTTGACCTTCTCCCTAGATGGGAGAAGGGTTTCCCCTCTGGTCCTTGGGTCCCATGGCGTGGGAGGGGCGAGAGCCCCTCCGAGATTCGATCTATCTCTCTGTCTCTCTCTGTTTCTGCGTTCTCAGATTCTGCCCCTTCACCGTTTCTTTTATATCCGGAGATCTGTAACTCCGATTGGGGTGAATCTTTCACCCAGATTTTTCTCATAAAATTAGCTTTCTGGCGGCAAAAGAAGAGCATCAACCGCCTTACGGGTGGCCCAGGAGAGTGCCAGGCATGCCGAGGGGGGAGGGCGCGCCCCCTATCTCCTGGCCACCTCGTGCACCGTTTCGTGTTGATTCTTCCTCCGGAAAATCCCAAATATTCCGAAATAATTCTCCGTCCGTTTTTATCCCGTTTGGATTCTGTTTGATATTGAGTTTCTGCGAAACATAAAACATGCAACAAATAGGAACTGGCACTGGGCACTGGATCAATATGTTAGTCCCAAAAATAGTATAAGAAGTTGCCAAAAGTATATGAAAGTTGAAGAATATTGGCATGGAACAATCAAAAATTATAGATACGACAGAGACGTATCAGTTGCCCCTAACAAATATTATGACACTTCAGTCAGAACAATTCGTTCATTACACCTGAATTTAGACAAGGTTAAATACATACCTTTGCTTTCCTCCAGCTGCTTCTTCACGTGGCCGAGCTCCTCCTCGGCCCGCTCCAGATTCTGCTTCAGTCCGGTGACTTCCGCAGTGTGAGCAGTCGCAGCTAGCAGCGATGCCTGCTTATTCACATAGACATATCAGATTAGACTCCTGCTGAAATTATATGATCCTCTATTCGGCTTTTCTTTTCGAACACCGGACAGAGGATCAGGGGCTACTGTCTATACTGTCACATCCTTTTACAATTATGTTGCTTACCTCAAAGCCTATTAGAAGGCTAGTGCAGGCTTCGGTCAGTCCGCTTTTCGCGGACTGGACCTTCTCAATCACCGTACTCATAAGAGTACGGTGTTGTTCAACAATGGAAGCGCCTCGCAGCGCTTCCAGCAATCTATCCAGTGCCTCTAGAGGGACAAAGGTCACTGATAGAGTTGGTTCGCCCCCCTCTTTTGAAAGAGGCGGCCTGTTTGAGTCCGGAGCCACATCAACCTCTGAAGCTATATTCGGCTGGGGCCTGAATTGGATACAGCCCCCATCGTCGGTGTCCATGGGGGTTAGCTCCCCCATGTGTTCGGTGCTACCTTTTGACCACTACGCTGGTTGTTTCCTTAAAGAGGAAAGGGTGATGCAGCAAAGTAGCGTAAGTATTTCCCTCAGTTTTGAGAACCAAGGTATCAATCCAGTACGAGGCTCCTCAGAAGTCCCACGCACCTACACAAACAAACAAGAACCTCACAACCAACACGATAAAGGGGCTATCAATCCCTTCACGGAAACTTGCAAAAGTGAGATCTGATAGAGATAATAAGATAAGATAAATATTTTTGGTATTTTTATGATATAGATTGGAAAATAAAAGATGCAAATAAAAGTAGATGGGAAACTTATATGATAAAAGATAGACCCGGGGGCCATAGGTTTCACTAGTGGCTTCTCTCAAGATAGCATAAGTATTACGGTGGGTGAACAAATAACTGTCAAGGAATTGATAGAAAAGCGCATAGTTATGAGATTATCTAGGCATGATCATGTATATAGGCATCACATCCGTGACAAGTAGATCGAAACAATTCTGCATCTACTACTATTACTCCATGCATCGACCGACTCCTGCCTGCATCTAGAGTATTAAGTTCATGAAGAATAGAGTAAAACATTAAGAAAGATGACATGATGTAGAGGGATAAACTCATGCAATATGATATAAACCCCATATTTTTATCGTTTATGGCAACAATACAATACGTGCCTTGCTGCCCCTGCTGTCAATGGGAAATGACACCGCAAGATTGAACCCAAAGCTAAGCACTTCTCCCATTGCAAGAAAGATCAATCTAGTAGGGAAAACCAAACTGATAATTCGAAGAGACTTGCAAAGATAACCAATCATATATAAATGAATTCAGAGAAGATTCAATTATTTCTCATAGATAAACATGATCATAAACCCACAATTCATCGGATCTCGACAAACACACCGCAAAAAGAGTTACATCAAATAGATCTCCAAGAAGATCGAGGAGAACTTTATATTGAGATTCAAAGAGAGAGAAGAAGCCATCTAGCTAATAACTATGGACCCGAAGGTCTGTCGTAAACTACTCACAACTCATCGTAGAGGCCTTAGAGATGATGTAGAGGCCCTCCGTGGTCGATTCCCCCTCCGGCGGAGCGCCGGCGCAGGCTCCAAGATGGGATCTCGTGGATACAGAAGTTTGCGGCGGTGGAATCAGGTTTTCGTGGTGCTCCCCGATGGTTTCAGGGTACGGGAGTATATACAGTAGGAAGAAGTAGGTCGGTTGACGCTCGAGGGGCCCACGAGGGTGGGGGCGCACCCACCCCCAGGGGGCGCGCCGGGAACCTTCGTGTCCGCCTCGCTTGTTGCTTGACGTCCACTCCAAGACTCCTGGTTTGCATTTGTTCCAAAAAGATCGCTCCCGAAGGTTTCATCCTGTTTGGCCTCTGTTTGATATTCCTTTTATCCGAAACACTGAAATAGGCAAAAAAACAGCAATTCGGGCTGGGCCTCCGGTTAGTAGGTTAGTCCCAAAAATGATATAAAAGTGTAAAGTAAAGCCCATAAACATCCAAAACGGGTAATATAATAGCATGGAACAATCAAAAAATATAGATACGTTAGAGACGTATCATTCGGCAGCCGTGTTCTCACCCTACAGCATCACCAGGACGGCCTCTTGAGCCTCTCCTTGGCCTGGGATCCTTCGAGACAACACCTCGGTGTTGACCATGGCCTTGGGTGAGGAGGCCTTAGGAAGGGACCCGTTGTCCATTGCCGATGGGTCCAGCGACCCCTCTGAAGAAGAGGATAACTCGATGTTGGACTAGGCCAGACTGCAGGTGCATGATCCAGCATGTTAAAAACAATAAGGTAAAAAAGGCTGGATATATTACCGTGTCCGGACACTTACGATTTGGCCAGGGGCTTGTCCCTGGGCTCCCACTCCGAGCTGCTGCTGGTGGCCGCTGTGGAGTTGTCCGGAAGGGAAGTTTTCCCCTTCTTGGACGTCTTGGCCTCCAGGTGCGTGGAGTTCGTCCTCTTCTTTCTCCCTCTTACGGGGGTGGGGGGTGGGGGTGGGGGTGTATTTCTTCTTCTTCTTCCTCCCCTTCCTCGTCGTCTTCGGTGATGGAGGAGCGATCCTCGATGACTTCAGACATTGCGTCCGAAGCGCCCTTGCGACGGAGACCATCTTTGGTCCCCTTGGCCTTCTATTTGGACTTCTTCTCCGGCACCTCATAAGGCGTCGGAAACAACATCTTCGTCAGAAGCGGGGTTTCTGGGCCTTCAGGCAGCGGAGCCGGACAGTCAATCCGCTCTGCTATCTCTATCCAGGCCTGAAAAAATTGATAGGGAGGCTTAGCTTCCTTCCTCAAATATGGCAGTAAGGGTATACCTTGAAAACATGAAAGAACTTACCGGATTAGCCTGGCGAGTTAGGCTAAGCCCACGATCTTCGGTCTTGGGTGGTGGTGTCTCGCCGGCCTTGAAGAGCACCTTCCAGATGTCTTAGTGCATCGCGCCGAAGAGCTCTAGTAGTGTCTGGTGCTTGGCCGGATCGAACTCCCACAAATTGCAAGTCCGGCATTGGCACTGAAGGATCCGGCGAATGAGCATAACCTATATCATGTTGACGAGCTTGATTCTCTTGTTTATCTTGTTCTGGACGCACGTCTGGAGCCCTGTCAGCTTGGCCAAAGAACCCCAGCCCAGGCGCTTCTCTTGCCAGGAGGTGAGCCACATCGGGACTCCGGATCGGAATGCGGGGCCGCCATCCAATTGGTGTCGCGCGGCTCGGTGATGTAGAACCACCCCGACTGCCACCCTTTGACAGTCTCCACAAAGGAACCTTCGGGCCAGGTGACATTGGGCATCTTGACCACCGTGGCGCTCCGCACTCTGCTTGTTGGCCGCTCACCACCTTCGGCTTCACATTGAAGGTCTTCAGCCATAGGCTGAAGTGAGGTGGGATGCGGAGGAAGGCCTCGCACACGACAATAAATGCCGAGATGTTGAGGATAGAGTTGGGGGGCCAAATCATGGAAGTCCAGCCCGTAGTAGTACATCAGTCCGCGGACAAATGGGTGGAGGGGGAATCCTAGCCCGCGGACGAAGTGTGTAAGGAACACCACCCTCTCTTTGGGCTTCGAGGTGGGGACGATTTGTCCCTTGGCCGGTAGTCAATGAGCGATGTCCTTGGCCAGGTACCCGGCCTCCCGGAGCTCCATGATGTCCTTCTTCTTGATGGAGGAGGCCATCCACTTGCCTCCAACTCTAGATCCGGACATGATTGGAGTGCTTTTTTGGGCAGAGAAGGCGAGAGCTTGGGCGCTGGAGCTCGAGAATGGATGGGCAGAGGAAGGGGAAGGCGTGGGTGAACAAGGATGAATCCTTATCCCTTTATAAAGGCAGTAAAAGTCATGTGCCTCCCTACTCACCTTAAAATCCGCCTATTCCCCAAGCGCCGTGCAGATGACACGGTTGGTCTACCCATGCCCATATTGATGAGAATCCCGTGATAAGGGGACACGATCTCTGCTTTGACAAGACGTGCCAATGAAACCGCACCTCGAAATATGGAGCGGCAGGCTAAGAAACGGTTCGAATAATGGCCGGGCAGTGGCGTGATGTCACGCTACAAAAAGTTGTCAGCGGATTGGACTCGTGACATATTATACTCTCTACGGTTTTGTGTGGTACTTGTTTTGCAGGACCGGACACATTTTCTATGTTCAGAAGGCTATGTTGGAATATTCGGAGGAGGAACCCGCCTTGCAATGCCGAAGACAATCCGCGCGCTGGACTCATTGTCATTGAAGCCTGGTTCAGGGGCTACTGAGGGAGTCCCGGATTAAGGGGTCCTCGGACAGCCGGACTGTATACTTGGTCCGGACTGTTGGACTATGAAGATACAAGATAGAAGACTTCGTCCCGTGTCCGGATGGGACTCTCCTTTGCGTGGAAGGCAAGCTTGGCGATTCGGATATGTAGATTCCTGTCTCTGTAACCAACTTTGTACAACCCTATCCCCCCCGGTGTCTATATAAACCGGAGGGTTTAGACTTCTACGGTTTAGCCACAACAATCATAACCTCATAGGCCAGACTTCTAGGGTTTAGCCATTACGATCTTGTGGTAGATCAACTCTTGTAATACTCATATTCATCAAGATCAATCAAGCAGGAAGTAGGGTATTACCTCCATAGAGAGGGCCCGAACCTGGGTAAACATTGTGTCCCCCGCCTCCTGTTACCATTAGCCTTAGACGCGCAGTTCGGGACCCCCTACCCGAGAACCACCGGTTTTGATACCGACACCCACATCTTTATAAGAAGGATTAGATGATATTATTAGATGTTGTGTACCTGAGCATGAACAGGAACAAATCCTACGGAAATGTCACTCTAAAGCTTGTGGAGGACATCATGTGGGAGACAGAACCGCTCATAAGGTATTGCAATCTAGTTTTTATTGGCCTACTCTCTTCAAGGATGCCCGTAAGTTTGTCTCGTCTTGTGATGAATGCCAAAGAATAGGTAATATCGGTAAGCGTCAACAAATGCCTATGAATTATTCACTTGTTATTGAACCATTTGATGTTTGGGGATTTGATTTCAGGGGACCTTTTCCTTCCTCTAATGGGTATACACATATTTTGGTTGCTATTGATTATATTACTAAGTGGGTAGAAGCTATTCCAACCAGTAGTGTTGATCACAACACCTCTATTAAAATGCTTAAGGAAGTTATTTTCCCATGGTTTGGAGTCCCTAGATATTTAATGACTGATGGTGGTTCACACTTTATTCATGTTTCTTTCTGTAAAATGCTTGCTAAGTAGGATGTTAACCATAGAATTGCATCGCTTTATCATCCTCAGTCTAGTGGTCAAGTTGAACTTAGCAATAGAGAAATAAAACTAATCTTACATAAGACAATCAATTGGTCCCGGAAGAATTGGTCTAAGAAATTAGATGATGCACTTCGGGCTTATAGAACAGCTTATAAAAATCCTATGGCTATGTCTCCATATAAAATGGTTTATGGAAAAGCTTGTCATTTACCTCTAGAGTTAGAACACAAAGCATATTGGGCAATTAAAGAACTCAATTATGATTTTAAACTTGCTGGTGAAAAGTGGCTATTTGATATTAGCTCATTAGATGAATGGAGAACCCTGGCTTATGATAATCCAAAGTTATTCAAAGAAAAAGTAAAAAGATGGCATGACAAAAGAATCGAAAAGCGTGAGTTCAAAGTTGGAGAATATGTTCTTTTGTACAACTCTCATTTCAGATTCTTTGCAGGAAAACTCCTCTCCAAATGGGAAGGACCCTATGTCATCAAGGAGGTCTATTGATCTGGAGCTATTAAAGTAAATAATGCCGAAGGTACTAACCCGAAGGTTGTCAATGAGCAACGAATAAAACACTATATCTCAGGTACACCCATTAATGTTGAAAGCAATATCATCCAAACTTTGACACCGGAAGAACACATAAGTGAAACCTTTTGGAACACCCCAGAATCATGAAAAAAGGGAGGTGCGCGATACGGTAAGTAAACGGACTCCGAAAAATCCGCAAAAATATTTTTTGTCAGTTTTGGAATATTTAAAAAATTAGGAAAATAAGAAACTTCCAGGAAAGTGACCCTGGTGGGCATGATACACCAGGGCGTGCCTGGCATGCCAGACGCGCCCAGGTGTGTTGTGCCCACCTTGGGTACTTTCCGGACTCTGTTTTTCTTCTGTTCTGCTTGTTCTCCAAGATAAAAAATCTTTACATACCTCCCGAACCTATTGACCTCCGTATCACAGAGAAATCTCCTGATTTCTTTTCTCTCCCTTTTCCTGTCAGATCTTAAAATATGTCGTCCCAAGACTCAGAGGGTGAGAGCTACGTTGCAGATTATATCGCAAACTCCAACGTCTATGGGGATGTGGAGCCATATGGCTGGACTTCGGAGGAGGAAGAAGACTATGATCCTAAGGGGAAAGAGGAGACGAGCTCGGAGGAGGATGAAGTTCCGTTGCCCCAACCTGGGGACATGCATGTTGAATTTAAGAAGTCAAGTCTCCCCAACAAAGCAAAGAGGCCTAAGATCCAGTTTAACCCTTTTTGTCTCTTGCAGGAAAATAAGCAAGATTTATGCAAAAAAGGTGTTGGAGCTTGAGTGGGAGATTCATGAACTGAAAGATGATAATTCGGTCCTGAGGCGTAAGCTAAGGAAGAAAGACAAACCCACTACTTCATCACCACCACCTCCTTCTTCACCACTAAAAGAAAACTGAGTATCGGGTATGGTCACTCCCCTTGGCTTTCGCCAAGATTGCGGGAGGTGCCCCGGTATCATATAATCTCCACTATCATTTGCCTTTACTTTCTTAGTTCGATCCATGGTTATCTTTTGCTTTTAGATGTTTAGTTCGATCCCTTCTTTTTGAGAGTTTGCTTAGTGATCAATCTATGTAATCGTGTGCGAGATATATAATAAAGTTTAGTTTGAGTTTTCCCTTCTTTACTTTCTTGTCTCAATAAAAAGAAAGGAAATAATGAAAAGGATCATATGCTAAACTTATGGTAGGTGATGACATTACACAAGGAAAAGTATAAGTAGATTTTTTTGTAGATTGACTAACATAGCATGGGTCAATGATGCATCTCATGAAAGATAATAAGGGAAGAGAAGATTCACAAACAAATACACTATCCTGGAAATCTTTTGTGATTGTGAGAACCCATCAAAATATTATAGGCCAAAATTGTTGATGTTGGACAAGGAAGACAACTTAATGATTTATGTTTGTTCATATTCACGTAGAAGTTATATTGTCATAGATCCTTCAACATGTGGTGCTTGCCCCTATCTTTGCTAGCCAAAAACTCCGCACTAAGTAGAGATACTACTTGTGCATCGAAAACCCTTAAACCCCAAATCTTGTTTGAGAGTCCACCATACCTACCTATGGATTGAGTAAGATCCTTCAAGAAAGTTGTCATCGGTGCAAAAAGGGCAATAAAAATTGCTTATAAAAGTGTGAGATCATTTAGTGTCAGGGAAAATTGAGCGTTGTACGAACTTGTGATGGCGAAGAATAAAAGTGATAGACTGCATAATAAAGGTTGCCATCACAAGGGGCAATATAACGTGACATTCTCTTGCACTAAGGGGTTGAGCATACAAACAAAAATTGCATGGCAACCTCTTCTTCTCTCTACGAAGGGCCTATCTTTTATTTTCACGTATTTACTTTCATGCAAGAGTCAAAGTTTTCTCTCTATTCCTTTTATTTTTCTCCTTTGGCAAGCATCATGTGGCGAGGAAAGATCTAGGCACATATATCCAGTTGAATATGGGTAGCATGCGTTATTATTGTTGACATCACCATTGAGGTGAATGCATTGGGAGGCGAAACTATAAGCCCCTATCTTTCTATGTATCCGGTTGAAACGTTTTGCTCATGTGTAAGCGGTGAGTGTTAGCAATCATAGAAGACTAAATGATGGTTGAGTATGTGGACATGCCTAAAGGCTCCAATACGTGACCCTTCCTGAAAATATGATGAATTGTAGTTGCAAAATTGACTGAGAACATAGTTTGTTGGTTTCCAATAGAGTTTATGCTTTATACTTCGATGTTGTGATGAATTGTCACTTGTTCATGAGAAGTCTATGGTAAAAGTTCTATGATAAAAGTTTTATGTTAAAGTTAATTGCTATTATAATAAGGTACATGATGTTGCTATGTCTGTTTTTTGTTTTTTTGTCGACACCTCTCTCTCTCTCTAAGCATGTGGACATGTTTTTCGATTTCAGTTTTCGCTTGAGGACAAATGAGGTCTAAGCTTGGGGCAGTTGATACGTCCATTTTGCATCATGTTTTCCTACTCTTATTTATGTTGTGTTATAGTATTATAATGCTTTTTGGAGTAATTATAATGCCTTTTCTGTCATAATATGCAAGGTATGCACAAAGGGGGAGAATTCTGGCAGCTCGAAATCTAGACCTGAAAAAGCTACGTCAAGCTACCTATTCTGCACAACACCGAATGAGCTGAAACTCCATGAGGATTTTTTATGGAATACTTAAGAAATATTGGAGCAAATAAGTACCAGAGGGGGGCCACCAGGTGGGCACAACCCACTTGGGCATGCCTGGAGGCCCAGGCGCACCCTGGTGGGTGCTGCCCTCCTCGCCCCACCTCCGGTGCCCATCTTCTGGTATATAATTCATTTTGACCTAAAACAATTGAGGATAGGACTTTCGGTGTGAAGCGCCCCTGTTTCGAGGCCGAACTTGGGCATGAGCACTTTTGCCCTCCGGTGCAGCGATTCCGCCGGGGGAACTTCGCTCCCGGAGGGGGAAATCATCATCATCATCATCACCAACAACTCTCCCATCTTGGGGAGGGCTATCTTCATCAACATCTTCAACAACACCAACTCCTCTCAAACCCTAGTTCATCTCTTGTGTTCAATCTTTGTACCGGAACTATAGATTGGTCCTTGTGGGTGACTAGTAGTGTTGATTACATCTTGTAGTTGATTACTATATGGTTTATTTGGTGGAAGATTATATGTTCAGATTCATTATGCTATTTACTACCCCTCTTATCTTGAGCATGATTATCATTTTTGAGTCGTTACTTTCGTTCTTGAGGTCACGTGACAAAACATGTTGCAAGTAATCATGTGAACTTGATATGTGTTTCATATTTCGATGATATGTATGCTGTCATTCTCTTAGTGGTGTCATGTGAATGTCGACTACATGACACTTCATCATATTTGGGCCTAAGGGAATGCATTGTAGAGTAGTTGTTAGATGATGGGTTGCGAGAGTGATAGAAGCTTAAACCTCTGTTTATGCGCTATTCCGTAAGGAACTGATTGGTTCCAAAAGTTTAATGCTACGGTTAGAATTTATTCTTAATACTTTTAACGTAGTTGCGGATGCTTGTGAGAGGGTTAATCATAAGTAGGAGGTTTTTTCAAGTAAGAACATCACCTAAGCATCGGTCCACCCACATACCAAATTATCAAAGTAGCGAACACGAATTAAGCCAACATGATGAAAGTGACTAGATGAAATTCCCGTGTACCCTCAAAACACTTTCTTATCATAAGAGACCATTTTGGCATGTCCTTTGCCTCAAAAGGATTGGGCTACCTTGCTGCACTTCTGAACTACTATCGTTACTTGCTCATTACAAATTATCTTGCTATCAAACTACCCAGCCACTTACAATTTTAGCACTTGTAGACATTACCCTGCTGAAAACTACTTGTCATTTCCTTCTGCTCCTCATTGGGTTCGACACTCTTACTTATTGAAAAGGCTAAAATTGACCCCATATACTTGTGGGTCATCAACGGCTTCAGGGGCAGCGACGGCGATGGTGGGGGCGGTGGGCGGCGTCGGGGCAGCCTGGCAGCGTCGATGTAGTCGGCGTCGTCGGGGGCAACCGCGAGATGGAAGTGAAAAATTCCTAAGTGTTGGTTATATAGCAAACCCTTTGGTCCCGGATTGTATTACCAACCGGGACCAATGCTACCCTTTGGTCCCGGTTCTTAACACCAACTGGGACCAAAGGTCTCTTTTCAACAGCCCAAAGGCCCGGAAGCAGAGACCTTTGGTCTCGCTTGGTGGCACAAACCGGGACCTCCGCCACCCTTTGGTCCCGGTTGGTGGGACGAACCGGTACCAAAGGGGGGCATTAGTCCCGATTGGTGTTGCCAGGGGCCAAATGTTTACTCCCACCTCGCTAGTTAAGAGAGCTGGAGAGTGGTTTATAAGCATTGCTGCACCCACCCTCTCGAGCTCCTCTGAACTGCAGGCTTGCTAGCCTAATCTAACGCTCTTCTGCCTATGGGCCTACTGGGCCTACTGAGGGCCTGAATCCTGGCCCAACAAGCTGGTTGGGTTTCTAGTCGTATTCAGGCCGTGGTGGCCCAGTAGGCGGCTTTTTTTTTTAAAAAAAATCCAGTTTTTTTTGTTTGTTGCTTTATTTATTTTATTTTGTTTGTACTTACTGTTTTTGAATGATTCTTTTTTGCTTTTAGGTCACAAAATTTATAAACTTTCTGTTATTGCCATTAGTTTTCGAATTTGAATTGTTTAAATCTGAATTCTTTGAAATGGTGTGAATCACCAGTTTCTGAATAACTTTACTATAAAAATAGATTTTCTAGTGATTCCTTTTCCTGCTATTTAATATTACTACGTTTTATCATTATATTCAATTTCATAATTTTTAGATTATTTTCAAAGTTTGTTTTAATCAAAAACAGATTTTGTTATGATTCTTTTTGCTATTGAAGAATAATATAGTTTTGTTTTAGTTTATCATAACAGAATATTTTACTTTATTATTTTTAGTTCATTCTTTGTGCTATTAGAGTTTCATAAAAGTTTTCTAGTTTATTGTTTTTGCTATTAGTTCATTATTTGAGCTAAATGACCCTGAAATTGAAAAGCACTACAAATGAACTCTAAAAAGGTTGAAAGTTGGCATGGTATCATCATTTCACCCACATAGCATGTTCTAAAAAGTTGATAGGGTTACGACAAAAACTGGATACACTTCGTGTACAATATGGACAATCTCTTTCGAAGTATCAGGGTTTTGGACGAAAACTCATCTGTTACAAAGGGATCTCATTTTTTTTGAACCTATTTGAACTCCAGACTTTTTGTTTGTTCAAAATGCACCATTGAAAGCCACATCATCAATTTTCAACCCTTTCTGACTAAATTTGCTATTTTTCATGCATTTACTGATTTTTTAGCTAAATGACCCTGAAATTGAAAAGCACTTCAAATGAACTCTGAAGAGGTTGAATGTTGGCATGGTATCATCATATCACCCACATAGCATGTTCTAAAAAGTTGAGAGGGTTACAGCAAAAACTGGATACACTTCGTGCGCAAAATGGACAATCTCTTTCGAAGTATCAGGGTTTCAGAGGAAAACTCATCTCTTATAAAGGCATTTCATTTTTTTAAACTTATTTGAACTCCAGAATTTTTGTGTGTTCAAAATGACCATTGAAAGCCACATCATCAATTTTCAACCTTTTCGACTTCATTTGCTTTTTTCATGCATTTATTGGTTTTTTTAGCTAAATGACCCTGAAATTGAAAAGCACTTCAAATGAACTCTCAAAAGGTTGAAAGTTCGCATAGTATCATCATTTCACCCACGTAGCATGTTCTACAAAGCTGAGAGGGTTACGGCAAAAATTGGAAGCACTTCGTGTGCAAAATGGACAATCTCTTTCGAAGTATCAGGGTTTCGGACGAAAACTCATCTGTTACAAAGGGATTTCATTTTTTTGAACTTATTTGAACTCTGAAATTTTTATGTGTTCAAAATGCACCATTCAAAGCCACATCATCAATTTTCAACTCTTTCCGACTTCATTTGGTATTTTCCATGCATTTACTAATTTTTTGAGTTAAATGTCCCTGAAATTGAAAAGCACTACAAATGAACTCTGAAAGGTTGAAAGTTGGCATGGTATCATAATTTCACCCACATAGCATGTTCTAAAAAGTATAGAGGGTTACCGCAAAAACTGGATACACTTTGTGTACAAAATGGACAATCTCTTTCAAAGTATCATGGTTTCGGACGAAAACTCATATATTACAAATGAATTTCATTTTTTGAACTTATTTGAACTCCAGATTTTTTGTGTGTTCGAAATGCACCATTCAAAGCCACATCATCAATTTTCAACCCTATCTGACTTCATTTTCTATTTTTCATGCATTTATTGATTTTTTTGAGCTAAAAGACCCTGAAATTGAAAAGCACTTCAAATGAACTCTGAAAAGGTTGAAAGTTGGCATGGTATCATCATGTCAGCCACATAGCATGTTCCAAAAAGTTGACAGGGTTGCGGCAAAAACTTGATGCACTTCATGCGCAAAATGGACAATCTCTTTTGAAGTATCAGGGTTTCGGACGAAAACTCATCTGTTACAAAAGGGATTTCATTTTTTACTTATTTGAACTCCAGAATTTTTGTGTGTTCAAAATGCACCATTCAATGCCACTTCATCAATTTTCAACCCTTTTTGACCTCATTTTTTATTTTCATGCATATACTGATTTTTTTGAGCTAAATGACTCTGAAATTAAAAAAGCACTTCAAATGAACTCTGAAAAGGTTGAAAGTTGGCATGGTATCATCATTTCATCCACATAGCATGTTACAAAAAGTTGACAGGGTTGCGGCAAAAACTGGATGCACTTCTTGTGTAAAATGGACAATCTCTTTCGAAGTATGAGGGTTTCGGACGAAAACTCATCTGTTACAAACGGATTTCATTTTTTAACTTATTTGAACTCCAGACTTTTTGTGTGTTTAAAATGCACCATTCAAAGATACATCATTAATTTTCAACCCTTTCTGACTTCATTTGCTATTTTTCATGCATTTACTGATTTTTTTGAGCTAAGTGACCCTGAAATTGAAAAGCACTTCAAATGAACTCTGAAAAGGTTGAAAGTTGGCATGGTATCATCATTTCACCGACATAGAATGTTCTAGAAAGTTGAGAGGGTTATGACAATAACTGGATGCACTTCGTGTGCAATACGGACAATCTCTTTCGAAGTATCAGGGTTTCGGACGAAAACTCATCTGTTACAAACATATTTCATCATCGCATTAAAACCAAAGTATAGTAGTGATCAAATGTTAGTACTGAAAAAATAAATACATAAAGTTCATACATACATCTCATTGAACAACATATAGCTCTCTAGAGCCTCTAATTAAACAATACATTGAAACTATGTAAAACATTTCAATGCAACAACATATGCGATCATAATCGCAACTAAGGTAACAATTGATCCAACCGCATAATGATACCAAGCCTCAGTATGAATGGCATATATTTTAATCTTTCCAATCTTCAAGCGCATTTTATCCATCTTGACATTGTGATCATCGACGATATCCGCAACATGCAACTCCAATGCCATCTTCTCCTCCTCAATTCTTTTCAATTTTTTCTTCAAGTAATCGGTTTCTTTTTCAACTAAATTTAATGTAGCGACCAGACCTCAAACAGTCTGATCTCTGTGCATCAGTGTCATCCCTGGATCGGTAATGCTGACACACACAGTACTTGAAGGATTTATAACAGAGTAGCAATCACACACTTATTACATCAAATGTCTCAAAAGAAAACTTATTACAATAAATATGGCTTAAGGCCATCTAATAACGATAACAGCGGAAGGCTTGGAAGATAAAGTGAGTCCATCAACTCCAACGGCATCACTGAGTATAAGACCACGACCTATGGCACCTTACTCGTCGTCTGAAAAGTCTGCAACATGAACGTTGCAGCCCGAAAATGGGTCAACACATGGAATATGCTGGCAATGTAACACATAGAGAGTAATGAATAGAATAATGCTATCACTACATGCATATATGGCTGGTGGAAAGCTCTATGGTTACAGTTTTGCATAAAGCCAATTTTTCCCTACAACAAAGGAATAAATTTTATTTAACTATCATGGTGGTTGTTGAACATTGAGAAGGTTCACCCAACTCAATCCCGATTAAACATCATCATTAAACCCAAACAGAATTATTTTAAGTAACATGATGAGATACACATGATAATCCAAGTACTAGATACTCAAAACGTCCATAACCGAGGACACGGCTAACCATGATTAGTTTGTACACTCTGCATAGGTTTGCACTTTTCCCCACAAGACTCGATCTCCTCCGTTGAATTTCTTGCACTACATGGTGTTTGAGAAATGGATGACCGAGACATAGTCTTTCAGAAGCGTTAGCACCTTACGATGGGTAGACAGTTACACCTACTTGCCCCTACATCTGCAAGTCTACCACTGTAAGAGTTTACACGACTTAATCAACTATGCTAGAGCCCATAGTAGCTTGCGGCTGTACACGGAAGTTTCTAGCATGAATAATCTCATGATCCCTTTGAGCCTGGGTGGCGGTCCATAGGAGAATCACACGGTACCCCGGGATTTCCAAAAATACAGGCAACACTGGGTTCCCCAGGTGCCTCAATCCACCCAGATGTGTATTAAAGTAGCCACCTTAAGTAAACCATTAATTAACAATCTCACATCTATCATGGATACACTCACCCAATCCATGTCTACTAGCACAGCATAGCAATATCAGCAAACATAGAAGTAACTCCCAAAGGTTTTATAATAAATAAGACAATAGGTACTACCACATCTACTTCCCAAAACCCACATATTAATCAGATCCTAACCATGCAATTGTTTGAGGATTGATCTAATGCAATAAAACTGGGTAGTAAAGAGGTATGATCAAAGTGTTACTTGCCTTGCTGATGATCCGTGAAACCTAGAGACTCGTAGTAGCACGCGGCGCACTCCGGGTACTCTATCGCAAACAAACAAGCATACAATAAGCACTCATCTAATGCATGAGTAAAACTCAAATAAGAGATCTAACCATAACGTTCAACTTAAGAACTCCGGTTTGCAAAAAGAATCAAATCCAACGAAGCAACGAAACTCAAACGGCAAAAGAAACAAGCTTCGTTTACTAATCTGGACCTAAGTCAAATTTTATAGTATCAAAAACTTGTTTCAGTTGGTTAAACGGAAAGAAGGTTTCGAGACGAAACTCTAGACGCTTGAATCGCCTGATTCCGATAAATGAGCGAAAAGTTATACTAGAACGAAAATCGGATCAGAAATCGCAATCGAAAATAATCGCGAAAAACCCGAGAAAAAGAAAAACTGACGAACAAGCTAATGATAACCCACAAGTGTAGGGGATCGCAACAGCTTTCGAGGGTCGAGTATTCAACCCAAATTTATTGATTCGACACAAGGGGAGCCAAAGAATATTCTCAAGTATTAGCAACTGAGTTGTCAGTTCAGCCACACCTGGATAACTTAATATCTGCAGCAAGGTATTTAGTAGCAAAGTAGTATGATAGAAGTGGTAACGGTAACAAAAGAGTAATGAAAGCAAAAGTAATATTTTTGGTGTTTTGTAATGATTGTAACAATAGCAACGGGAAAGTAAATAAGCGTAAACCAGTATATGGAAAGCTCATAGGCATTGGATCGGTGATGGATAATTATGCCGGATGCGGTTCATCATGTAACAGTCATAACATAGGGTGACACAGAACTAGCTCCAATTCATCAATGTAATGTAGGCATGTATTCCGAATATAGTCATACATGCTTATGGAAAAGAACTTGCATGACATCTTTTTTCCTACCCTCCCGTGGCAGTGGGGTCCTAATCGAAACTAAGGGATATTAAGGCCTCCTTTTAATAGAGTACCGGACCAAAGCATTAACACATAGTGAATACATGAAATCCTCAACCTACGGTCATCACCGGGAGTGGTCCCGACTATTGTCACTTCGGGGTTGCCGGATCATAACACATAGTAGGTGACTGTAGACTTGCAAGATAGGATCAAAAACTCACATATATTCATGAAAACATAATAGGTTCAGATCTGAAATCATGGCACTCGGGCCCTAGTGACAAGTATTAAGCATAGCAAAGTCATAGCAACATCAATCTCAGAACATAGTGGATACTTGGGATCAAAACCCTAATAAAACTAACTCGATTACATGATAGATCTCATCCAACCCATCACCGTCCAGCAAGCCTACGATGAAATTACTCACGCACGGCGGTGAGCATCATGAAATTGGTGATGGAGGATGGTTGATGATGATGACGGCGACGAATCCCCCTCTCCGGAGCCCCGAACGGACTCCAGATCAGCCCTCCTGAGAGTTTTTAGGGCTTGGCGGCGGCTCCGTATCGTAAAACGCGATGATTTCTTCTCCTTTATTTTTTTCTCTCCAAAAGCAAATATATAGAGTTGGAGTTGGTGTCGAAGGAGCTCCAGGGGGCCCACGAGGTAGGGAGCGCGCCCTAGGGTGGCGCCCCCACCCTCGTGGACAGGGTGTGGCCCCCCTGGTCTTCATCTTTGGCAAGGATTTTTTATTATTTTTGACTAGATGTTCTGTGGAGTTTCAGGTCATTCCGAGAACTTTCGTTTTCTGCACATAAAACAACATCATGGCAATTCTGCTGAAAACAGCGTCAGTCCGGGTTAGTTCCATTCAAATCATACAAGTTAGAGTCCAAAACAAGGGCAAAAGTGTTTGGAAAAGTAGATACGACGAAGACGTATCAACTCCCCCAAGCTTAAACATTTGCTTGTCCTCAAGCAATTCAGTTGATAAACTGAAAGAGATAAAGAAAAACTTTTACAAACTCTGTTTGCTCTTGTTTTTGTAAATATGTAAAGCCATCATTCAGGTTTTCATCAAAGATTATAACTAACCACATTTGCAATAATTCTCAGGTCTGATGTTTACTCATATCAATGGCATAATCAACTAGCGAGTCATAATAATAAATCTCGGATGACAACACTTTCTCAAAACAATCATGATATGATATAACAAGATGGTATCTCGCTAGCCCTTTCTGAGACCGCAAAACATAAATGCAGAGCACCTTTAAAGATCAAGGACTGACTAGACATTGTAATTCATGGTAAAAGAGATCCAGTCATAGTCATACCCAATATAAATTAATAGTAATGGATGCAAATAACAGATGTGCTCTCCAGCTAGTGCTTTTTAATAAGAGGGTGATGACTCAACATGAAAGTAAATAGATAGGCCCTTCGCAGAGGGAAGCAGGGATTCGTAGAGGTGCCAGAGCTCGGTTTTGAAATAGAGATAAATAATATTTTGAGCGGCATACTTTCATTGTCAACATAACAACTAAGAGATGGCGATATCTCCCATGCTAGACACATTATAGGCGGTTCCCAAACAGAATGGTAAAGTTTATACTCCCCCTCCACCAACAAGCATCAATCCATGGCTTTCTCGAAACAAGGAGTGCCTCCAACTAACAACAGGTCCTAGGGGGAGTTTTGTTTGCAATTATTTTTGATTTAGTTTGCATAAAGCATGGGACTAGGCATCCCGGTGACCAGCCATTTTCTCGTGAGTGAGGAGCAGAGTCCACTCCTCTTGAGAATAACCCGCCTAACATGGAAGATAAGGGCAGCCCTAGTTGATACATGAGCTATTCGAGCATACAAAACAGAATGTTTATTTGAAGGTTTAGAGTTTGGCACATACAAATTTACTTGGAATGGCAGGTAAATACCGCATATAGGAAGGTATAGTGGACTCATCTGGAATAACTTTGGGATTTAAGGGATTGGATGCACAAGCAGTATTCCCGCTTAGTACAAGTGAGGGCTAGCAAAAGACTGGGAAGCGACCAACTAGAGAGCGACAACAGTCATGAACATGCACTAAAATTAATAAACATTGGATGCAAGCATGAGTAGGATATAATCCACCATGAACATAAATATCGTGAAGGCTATGTTGATTTGTTTCAACTACATGTTTGAACATGTGCCAAGTCAAGTCACTTAAATCATTCAGAGGAGGATACCACCCCATCATACCACATCACAACCATTTTAATAGTATGTTGGCACGCAAGGTAAACCATTATAGCCATAGCTAATCAAGCATGGCATAAGCAACTATGATCTCTAATTGTCATTGCAAACATGTTTATTCATAATAAGCTGAATCAAGAACGATGAACTCATCATATTTACAAAAACAATAGAGGTCGAGTTCATACCAGCTTCGCTTATCCCAATCAATTCATCATATATCATCATTATTGCCTTTCACTTGCACGTCTGAACGATGTGGATAATAATAAGAGTGCACGTGCATTGGACTAAGCTGGAATCTACGAGCATTCAATAAACAGGAGAAGACAAGGCAATATTGGCTCTTGGTTAAATCAACAATAATGCATATAAGAGCCACTTCAACAATTTAATCATGGTCTTCTCCTATCGACCCTCAAAGAAAAGAAAGGAAATAAATCTATTTACACGGGAAAGCTCCTAACAAGCAAAAGAAGAACTGGAAATATTTTTGGGTTTTCTTTTTAATTATTACTACTGCAGCAGGAAAAGTAAACTAACTAGGAGCTACACTAGTTTTTTTTTGTTGTTTTCTTAAAGTTTAACAAACACACAAGAAGAAAGCAGGAAAAAGAAAATAAACTAGCATGGATATTACAGTGAAAGAGTATGAGCACCGACATTTAATAATGAGTGTGTGTGAACATAAATGTAATGTCGGTGGGAAATACGTACTCCCCCAAGCTTAGGCTTTTGGCCTAAGTTGGTTCATTGCCAGGGATGGCCCGGCAGATACCCGTAAGTGTAGCTGGGGTCGTACTGTGATGCAGCGGGTATCGCCTCCTGAGCTGCAGCGTGGCGTCGAGCTTCCTCCGCTCTCCTCTCTGGTTATAACATGTCTTCCTTTTGTGTGAGAATCAAAGAAGGCATTAGCAGGAAGAGTAATACGGACAACACACCGTTTATCAAAGATTAGTCGATATAAGAGAGGTGATTCAGGCCTCTCGACAAACTGGTGCGAAGCCATAGAGTTATAATCTAAATATGCAGGAGGTAACTCCATATCACCCTCACGAACGTCTACCTCAAGAAAATTTGCTAAGCGGGTTGCATAAATTCCTCCAAAGAAATCTCCATATATCTATTATGATGCAACCTACATGCTACAATGGCTCCCATATGATAAGATTGGTCTCCCAACACAGCACTCCTGAGAATGCTAAGGTCAGGGACACACATGTGACATGCTTCATTCTTACCAGTTATGCATCTGCCTATGAAGAGAGCAAAATAATGTATGGCAGGAAAGTGAATGCTCCCTATGGTAGCTTGTGTTACATCTCTAGATTCTCCTACAGTTATACTAGCAAGAAAGTTTCTAAATTCAGAT
This sequence comes from Triticum aestivum, assembly GCF_018294505.1. Classification (NCBI taxonomy): domain Eukaryota; kingdom Viridiplantae; phylum Streptophyta; class Magnoliopsida; order Poales; family Poaceae; genus Triticum; species Triticum aestivum. The sequence goes on along the minus strand of NC_057798.1, from coordinate 787,902,904 downwards.
TTACGTGGATCAATAGTACTACCCCATTGTGGAAGTTTGCAGGCAAAAGTAAAGTCCTCTAAGTCCATGGTATAAGATTTGTCATAAAGATCAAACATGACTGAAGGAGAATTACGCGAAGATGAAAATTCCAACCTCCTCACAAATGAGCTAGTGAGATCATGATACTGTGGGCATTTGTTTGCCTCAAAGTCCACAAGATCGGCGTTACGCAAGTATGCGTTAAATTCTTCTTTGATTCCTGCACGATCCATAAAATTCTCTGAACGCCACTCACAAGGCCGCACTGGAGCATCCCTTGGGGGTTCCTCATCAGCATCATGCATTGCAAGCCTGGGGCCTTGCTTCCTTGAAGAACCACCTTGGAACATCTTCCTAAGCATATTGCTTCCTCTGAAAGATTTCTGAAATTTTTAGTAACTTAAAACAAAAGAGAACCAACTTCAATAAAATTGATAGCAACTACTCCTACAAGTGCCTAGAGGATATATCATGCATTAGAACTACTTGGAACCATATAAATTTGACATGCAAGCTCAAGAACATGGTCACCTATGCAGCACAAATTTGCAAAGAATAAAGCACTAGAACAAAAACTAATTGGACCAATGGAGGAGTCACATACCAAGGAACAATCTCCCCAAGCAGTTTGGTGGGAGGTGCTTTGAGCAAGGAGATCGAAAATCACAGCAACGTGAGCTGGAACTCGTGTTTGAGCCAGATATTCGTGTTTGTGGGAGGAAGAAGAAGAGGATGGGTGCAGGAATAAGTGGAGGGGGGCCACCGTGGGCCCACGAGGCAGGGGGGCACGCCCTCCACCCTCGTGGCCAGGTGGCAGCTCCCCCCATGGTAATTTTTGCACCATAAATCCTCAAATATTCCCGAAAAAATCATATTAAATTGGCATGGCATTTGGAGGACTTTTATTTTTGGGGTATTTTTATATTGCACAGATAAATCAGAAAACAGACAGAAAAATACTATTTTTACTTTATTTCAACTAAATAACAGAAAGTATAAAGAGGGTACAGAAGGTTGTGCCTTCTAGTTTCATCCTTCTCATGATCATCAAAAGGAATCCACTAACAAGGTTGATCAAGTCTTGTTAACAAACTCATTCCGAATAACATGGAATGGGAGAAATTTCGAATAACACTATGTTACCTCAACGGGGATATGCACATCCCCTATAATAAGAATATCATATTTCTTCTTGACAGTAGGAAGAGGAAATTCAAAACCTCCAAATATAATCGATGGAATTTTCCAATAGAATTGATACTATGAACTTGAGGTTGTTTCCTCGGAAAGTGTACCGTGTGCTCATTACCATTAACATGAAAGGTGACATTGCCCTTGTTGCAATCTATAACAGCCCCTGCAGTATTCAGAAAAGGTCTTCCGAGAATAATAGACATACTATCGCCCTCAGGAATATCAAGAATAACAAAGTCCATTAAAATAGTAACGTTCGCAACCACAACAGGCACATCCTCACAAATACAGACAGGTATAGCGGTTAATTTATCAGCCATTTGCAAAGATATTTCAGTAGGTGTCAACTTATTCAAATCAAGTCTACGATATAAAGAGAGAGGCATAACACTAACACCGGCTCCAAGATCACATAAAGCAGTTTTAACATAATTTCTTTTAATGGAGCATGGTATAGTGGGTACTCCTGGATCTCCAAGTTTCTTTGGTATTCCACCCTTAAAAATATAATTAGCAAGCATGGTGGAAATTTCAGCTTCCGGTATCTTTCTCTTATTGGTAATGATATCCTTCATATACTTAGCATAAGGATTTGATTTGAGCACATCAGTTAATCGCATACGCAAAAAGATAGGTCTAATCATTTCAGCAAAGCGCTCAAAATCCTCATCATCGTTTTTCTTGGATGGTTTGGGAGGAAAAGGCATGGTTTCTGAACCCATTGTTCCCTTTCTTTACCATGTTTCCTAGGAACAAAGTCTCTCTTGTCATAACATTGATTCTTCAATTGTGGGTTATCAAGATCAACACCAGGTTCAACTTCTACATCATTATCATTACTAGGTTGAGCATCATCATGAACATCATCATTAACATTTTCACTAGGTTCATGTTCGTTACCAGATTGTGTTTCAGCATCAGACATAGATATATCATTTGGATTCTCAGATGGTTCAGCAATAGGTTCACTACAAGTTTGCAAAGTCCTGTCATTTTTATTTTTCTTCCTTTTAGAAGAACTAGGCACATCAGTATTATTTCTCTGAGAATCTTGCTCAATTCTCTTAGGGTGTCCTTCAGTATACAAAGGTTCCTGAGTCATTCTACCAGTTCTAGTAGCCACTCTAATAGCATAATCATTTTTCTTACTATTCATTTCATTAAGAAAATCATTTTGATCCTTAAGTACTTGTTCTACTTGAGTGGAAACCATAGAAGCATGTTTGCTAATGAGTTTAAGTTCACATCTAACATTAGCCATATAATCACCCAAGTGTTTAATCATATAGGTATTTTGTTTTAATTGTCTACCAAAATAAGCATTAAAATTTTCTTGTTTGACAATAAAATTATCAAACTCATCCAAGCATTATCTAGCAGACTTATAGTGAGGAATATCACCTTCATCCAATCTATAGAGAGAATTTACCTTTACTACCTGTGTCGGGTTATCAAGATCATATGTTTCTTCAGCAGGCGGTAAATTAAGACCATGTATTTCTTCAATAGGAGGTAAATTCTTAACATCTTCGGCTTTAATACCTTTTTCTTTAATAGATTTCTTTGCCTCTTGCATATCTTCAGACTAAGAAATAGAACAACCCTCTTCTTCGGAGTTGGTTTAGGAATAGGCTCATGAGCTCGCTCAGGAAGTGTCCAATTATTTTCATTTGTCAACATATTATTCAATAAAATTTCAGCTTCATCCAGTGTTCTTTCCCTGAAAACAGAAGCAGCACAACTATCCAGGTAATCTCTGGAAGCATCGGTTAGTCCATTGTAAAAGATATCAAGTATTTCATTTTTCTTAAGAGGATGATCAGGCAAAGCATTAAGTAACTTGATAAGCCTCCCCCAAGCTTGTGGGAGACTCTCTTCTTATATTGCACAAAGTTGTATATTTCCTTTAAAGCAGCTTGTTTCTTATTAGCAGGGAAATATTTAGTAGAGAAGTAATAAATCATATCCTGGGGACTACGCACACAACCAGGATCTTAGCATCACCCTTTAATGAGAACGGAAATATTTTAAGGATATAAAAGTAGCGAGATCTCTCATCATTAGTGAATAGGGTGGCTATATCATTTAATTTAGTAAGATGTGCCACAACAGTTTCAGATTCATAGCCATGAAAAGTATCAGATTCAACCAAAGTAATTATATCAGGATCAACAGAGAATTCATAATCCTTATCAGGAACACAAATAGGTGAAGTAGCAAAAGCAGGGTCAGGTTTCATTCTATCTCTAAGAGATTCTTTACTCCATTTAACTAATAGCTTCTTAAGTTTGTTTCTATCTTTGCAAGAAAAAATAGCTTCAGAAGCTTCCATATCAAAAACATAACCCTCAGGAATAACAGGCATATCTTCATCATCAATTTCATCAACATTATCAATTTCAATAATTTCTTTCTCTCTAGCCCTAGCAATTTCTTCATCAAGGAATTCACTTAGGGGCACAGTAGTATCAAGCATAGAAGCAGTTTCATCATAAGTATCATGCATAGCAGAAGTGGCATCATCAATAACATGCGACATATCAGAACGAATAGCAGAAGCAGGTTTAGGTGTCGCAAGCTTACTCATAACAGAAGGTGAATCAAGTGCAGAGCTAGATGGTAGTTCCTTACCTCCCCTCCTAGTTGAGGGATAAATTTTTGTCTTAGCGTCTTTCAAATTCTTCATAGTGTCCAGCAGATATAAATCCCAAGTTACTCAAAGAATAGAGCTATGCTCCCCAGCAACGGCGCCAGAAATTAGTCTTCATAACCGACAAGTGTAGGGGATCGCAACAGCTTTCGAGGGTAGAGTATTCAACCCAAATTTATTGATTCGACACAAGGGGAGCCAAAGAATATTCTCAAGTATTAGCAACTGAGTTGTCAGTTCAGCCACACCTGGATAACTTAATATCTGCAGCAAGGTATTTAGTAGCAAGGTAGTATGATAGTAGTGGTAACGGTAACAAAAGAGTGATGAAAGCAAAAGTAATATTTTTGGTGTTTTGTAATGATTGTAACAATAGCAACTGGAAAGTAAATAAGCGTAAACCAGTGTATGGAAAGCTCGTAGGCATTGGATGGGTGATGGATAATTATGCGGGTGCGGTTCATCATGTAACAGTCATAACATAGGGTGACACAGAACTAGCTCCAATTCATCAATGTAATGTAGGCATGTATTCCGAATATAGTCATACGTGCTTATGGAAAGGAACTTGCATGACATCTTTTGTCCTACCCTCCCGTGGCAGCGGGGTCCTAATGGAAACTAAGGGATATTAAGGCCTCCTTTTAATAGAGTACCGGACCAAAGCATTAACACATAGTGAATACATGAACTCCTCAACCTACGGTCATCACCGGGACTGGTCCCGATTATTGTCACTTCGGGGTTGCCGGATCATAACACATAGTAGGTGACTATAGACTTGCAAGATAGGATCAAGAACTGACATATATTCATGAAAACATAATAGGTTCAGATCTGAAATCATGGCACTCGGGCCCTCGTGACAAGCATTAAGCATAGCAAAGTCATAGCTACATCAATCTCAGAACATAGTGGATACTAGGGATCAAACCCTAACAAAACTAACTCGATTACATGATAGATCTCATCCAACCCATCACCGTCCAGCAAGCCTACGATGGAATTACTCACGCGTGGCTGTGAGCATCATGAAATTGGTGAGGAGGATGGTTGATGATGACGACGGCGACGAATCCCCCTCCCCGGAGCCCCGAACGGACTCCAGATCAGCCCTCCTGAGAGGTTTTAGGGCTTGGCGGCGGCTCCGTATCGTAAAACGCGATGATTTCTTCTCCTTTATTTTGTTCTCTCCGAAAGCAAATATATAGAGTTGGAGTTGGCGTCGGAGGAGCTCCAGGGGGCCCACGAGGTAGGGGGGCGCCCTAGGGGGGAGCGCCCCCACCCTTGTGGATAGGGTGTGGGCCCCCTAGTCTTCATCTTTGGCAAGGACTTTTTATTATTTTTGACTAGATGTTTCGTGGAGTTTCAAGTCATTCCGAGAACTTTTGTTTTCTGCACAAAAAACAACATCATGGCAAGTCTGCTGAAAACAGCGTTAGCCCGGGTTAGTTCCATGAAAATCATACAAGTTAGAGTCCAAAACAAGGGCAAAAGTGTTTGGAAAAGTAGATACGACGGAGATGTATCATCTAACGAACAAATTATGCGGCTAAATGGTGAAAACCGTTCGTTAAAACAAACGTACGGACGATCTCCGCTAAAGAACTAAACCGAGAGAAAACCGACGAACCGAAACTAAAAAAATGGATATAGGGTTTTAAAAAAAATAACGTTTTTTATAAAAAAAAACGGCGACGGCTACCTCGGGTCCGCCGGGGTTCCGGCGAGGCTGTGAAGGGCTCCGGTTGCGGTGCGGGGCGGCGGCGTCGGGCGGCGGGGTCCCGCTCGGGTACTGCCCGGAGTCGGTTTGACCTTTTTTTAATAATTCCGACGTGGAGAAAAAGAAAGAAAAGAAATAATAAACGGACTCCAAAAATCCCGAAATAAAATTTCCCCATCCTCTAAAAATAAGCCGGACAAGGTGAACATTTATTTGGGCCTAAAATGCAATTTGGAAAAATGCACATTTTTCCTAATTCAAATAAAATAGCGATAAAACTCCGAAATAAAATCTAATTTGATTATTTTATTAAATCTCCAATATTTCTTTATTTTGGAAAGTCATTTTATTCTCTCTCTCTTATTTGTATAAAAGAAATATACAAAGATAAAATAATTAAAATCAAATGATCCTATTTTCAAAAATTTGAGAAAACTCAAATATGAAAATAATGAAATCCCCAACTCTCTCCGTGGGTCCTTGAGTTGCGTAGAATTTCTAGGATCAAGCCAAAATGCAAATAAAATATGATATGCAATGACGATCTAATGTATAACATTCCAAATTGAAAATTTGGGATGTTACAAGCCTACCCCCCTTAAGATGAATCTCGCCCTCGAGATTCAGGTTGGCTAGAAAATAGGTGAGGGTGGTCCATCAGTAGGTCTTCGTCTCGATCCCAGGTGGCTTCATCCTCGGTATGGTGGCTCCACTGAACTTTGCAGAACTTGGTAACCTTGCTGCGTGTGACTCGGCTAGCAAACTCGAGAATCTTTACTAGTTTCTCCTCATAGGTCAAATCACTATCCAACTGAATCGCTTCCAGTGGCACTGTATCTCTCAGAGGTATATCGGCCATCTCTGCGTGGCACTTATTCAATTGGGCAATGTGGAACACATCATGAACTCCTGACAATCCTTCGGGCAACTCTAACTTGGAAGCAACTTCTCCCATACGTTCCAAAACTCTGTATGGTCCCACAAAACATGGTGCTAACTTTCCCTTAACTCCAAAACGCTTAACTCGTCGAACTCGGGGCACACGAAGATAAAATCTGTCTCCGACTTTGTAAACTGTCTCCTTACGTTTAGAATCTGCATAGCTCTTTTGCCTGGACTGGGCTACCTTGAGCCTATCGCGAATCAACTTAACCTTCTTTTCAGATTATTTAATCAAATCTGGTCCAAACAACTGACGGTCTCCAACTTCATCCCACAACAACAGTGTCCTGCACCTCCTTTCGTACAAAGCTTCGAAAGGGGCCATCTTCAAACTAGATTGATAACTGTTGTTGTAAGAGAACTCTGCATATGGCAAATTGTCGTCCCAACTAGATCCATAATCTAGCGCACAAGCTCTCAGCATGTCCTCCAGAATCTGATTGGCTCTCTCGGTCTTTCCATCTGTCTGTGGATGAAAGCCTATACTAAATTCTAGCCTGGTACCCAAATTTTCATGCAATTGATTCCAAAACTTTGAGGTAAACTAGGTTCCTCTATCTGATACAATAGTCCTCGGAACTCCATGCAGACATACGATCCTGGTCATGTATATCTTCGCCAACTTGGCACTGGTGTAAGTGGTCTTCACTGGGATGAAATGAGCTACCTTCATCAAACGATCGACTACAACCCATATCGAGTCATAGCCTAAACGAGTCCTGGGAAATCCCGTGATAAAAATCCATGCCTAGCTTATCCCACTTCCATTCGGGTATCGGCAATGGCTGTAGCAATCCTGCTAGCTTCTGATGCTCTGCCTTTACTCTCTGGCATACATTACAAACCGCTACATACTCCGCAATATCCTTCTTCATTCCAGTCCACCAGAAACTGTCCTTCATATCCAGATACATCTTGGTATTTCCTAGGTGAATCGAATACGGCGAATCATGGGCCTCCTGCAGAATCAACTTCCTGATCTCCGGGTCATTAGGCCCATAAATGCGGTCCTCAAACTTCCTGATCGCGAATAAGGTATTGTGCTCATCCTCACGAAATCCCTTAGCTTTCCCTTTGCTCATCTTCTCCTTTATCTCAGAAATCTCCTTGTCGGTCTTCTGAGCTTCTCTGATCTTATCCATCAAAGTAGACTGAATCTCCAATGCTTCTACATAGCCTCTCGGAACTATCTCCAAACATAGCTCGTGAAGATCCTCGGCTAACTCCTTGGGTAACTCTCCAGTCATGAGAGTGTTTACATGGCTCTTGCGGCTCAATGAATCGGCTACTACGTTAGCCTTTCCGGGGTGATAATGCAATCTCATATCATAATCCTTTATGAGCTCCAACCATTTCCTTTGCCTGAGATTCAACTCCTTCTGTGTGAATATGTACTTCAAACTCTTGTGATCCGTGTACACCTCACAATGGTTTCCGATGAGAAAATGTCTCCATGTCTTCAACGCATGCACTACTGCTGCTAACTCCAAATCATGGGTGGCATAATTCAACTCATGGGGCTTAAGCTGTCGTGAGGCATACGAAACAACTCTTCCCTCCTGCATAAGCACTGCTCCAAGTCCTCGACGAGAAGCGTCGCAATATACTTCATAATCCTTGCGCTGATCTGGCAGAATCAACACCGATGATGTAACCAAACGTTTCTTCAACTCTAGGAAACTGGCCTCACATTCCTCAGTCCAATTGAATTTGGTGTCCTTCTTCAACAACTCCGTCATGGGCTTTGCAATCTTCGAAAAATTCTCAATGAACCTCTGGTAATATCCTGCGAGTCCAAGAAAACTCCGAATCTGTCCAACTGTTATGGGGGCTTCCCGATTTGTCACAGTGACGACCTTGGTGGGGTCTACTGCTATTCCTTCTCCGGATATCACATGTACGAGAAATCCAACTTCCTTCAACCAAAACTCGCACTTGCTAAACTTGGCATATAGCTGATGTTCTCTGAGCTTCCCAAGTACCAAACGCAAATGTTGCTTATGCTCCTCTTCATTCTTTTAGTAGACCAAAATATCATCAATGAACACCACGACGAACTTATCCAAAAACTCCATAAACACCTTGTTCATCATGTTCATGAAATAGACAGGTGCATTAGTCAAACCAAATGACATAACGGTATACTCATATAGCCTGTACCTTGTGGTAAAGGCTGTCTTAGGTATATCCTGCTCTCGAATCTTCAACTGGTGGTATCCTGATCGCAGATCGATCTTGGAAAATACCTTAGCTCCTTGCAATTGGTCAAACAAATCATTGATCATTGGCAGTGGGTACTTGTTCTTGATTGCTACTTCATTCAATCCTCAATAATCAACAACCATCCTTCTTCTCCACTAGAAGCACTGGCGATCCCCAAGGTGATGAACTTTGACGAATATAGGCTTTATCCAGTAACTCCTTAATCTGCTTCTTGATTTCCTCCAAATCCTTTGCGGGCATCCTGTACGGTCTCTTAGATATTGGCCCTGTGCCTGGCAAAAGCTCAATAAAAAACTCAATGTCTCTATCTGGTGGCATGCCTGGCAACTCCTGTGGAAATACATCAGGGAAATCCTTCACCAATGGTACTTCCTCCTGTACAACTCCTGATAAGGAATTCACTTGAGTCCTCTTCAGCTCATGCCGTGATACATACTTGACCTTCTTCCTTCTGGGGTGGTGAGCAAAATCGACTTACTGGCGCAATCGATGTTTCCTCCATACATCGATAGCCAATCCATAGCCAGAATCACATCCAAACCTTGTGACTCCAAAATTATCAAATCCGAGGGGAAAACATGCCTACCAATGGTCAATGGCATCTGAAAACATCCTTGACTGGCCATATACTCCCCTCCTGGTGAGCTTACTAACATAGGTGTTCTAAGAACTTTTGTGGGCAGTTTATACTTATCCACAAATCCCCTTGATATGTATGAATGCGATGCACCAGTATCAAAAAGAATGATTGTAGTAAATGACTTAACCATAAACTTACCTATTACTGCATCTGGCTGGGCTTCAACCTCCTCCATGTTAACGTGGTTCACATGTCCCCTGTTGAAAGGGTTCGGCTTCTTCCCAGAGCTTCCATTGCCATTTCCATTCTTAGCTTCAGGACATTCATTGGCATAATGTCCGATCTTCTGGCACTTGTAGCAAGTGACGTGGCTCATGTCCTTCTTGGCTGGGGTTGATGGGTTGGTACGGTTCTGGCCGTTGCTTCCTCCATTACCATTCCCATTCCTAGGGCCATTGTGGTTGTGCAAACTCCCTCCATTATTATGGCCTCCATGAGTATGCTGAAAAGGTCCTCCCGAGTTTGGGGTGAAATGAGGCTTCTGCTGAGCTCCAAAATTGCACTTCCCTTGTCCATACTTCCTCTTGCGACTGTCAATCTGCTGCTGCTTCCCCTCAACCATGAGAGCTCTATCTACCAACTCCTGGTAGTTGTGGAAGGTTGACACCATCAACTGCATGCTCAGCTCATCATTCAGTCCTTCCAGAAACTTCTCCTGCTTAGCTGCATCCGTAGCAACGTCATCTGGGGCATAACGTGCTAGCTTACTAAAATCATCCACATACTGGCCAACTGTACGTCCTCCTTGGCGCAAGTTGCGAAACTCACGCTTCTTCATGGCCATAGCTCCTGCTGAAACATGGGCAGTACAGAAAGCCTGCTGAAACTGATCCCATGTGACAGTGTCGATGGGGTAAGTTGCTGTGAAATTCTCCCACCATGATGCTGCGGGTCCATCAAGCTGATGTGCGGCAAAGCGCACTCTCTCCGCATATGTGCATCCTGTAGTGGTCAACTCCCTTCCAATCTTGCGGAGCCAATCATCTGCAACTATCGGCTCGGTGCTACTAGAGCACACCGGCGGATTAAGCCTCAAGAAACGGGCTAAGTGATCAACAGGTGGTGTTGGTGGTGGGTTGTTGTTGTTGTTCCCCTGATTCTGATTCTGGACTAGAATTTGCATCAATGCATTCTACTGCTGGATCAACTGAGTGAGCTCTGGTGGGAAAGGAAATCCATTGTCACGTCTTGGAGGCATCTGAGGGTTTAGAAAGGATGAGAATAAAGAATAGAATGAGGTCCAGAGAGAAAACACTACCCAATATGCACATGAGACAAACTCAAACAATATCACTTCAATCAATTCAAACAAGCGCGTACAATGGTCTAAATATCATTACATAAGTGCTTGGACTATGCTATATACATGGGGGAATACTACTACTGTTATAGTGGCCTACTAGGAAAATTGATCGGTCGAAGACTCCATGATATCTGCTCCAGCTTCAGCAACATAGTCATCATCGCTATCGTCGGGGTCCGAGTCGGTGTCGTTGTCGGTGTCAAAACTGGCGGATCTCGGATTGGGGGTCCCGAACTGTGCGTCTAAGGCTAATGGTAACAGGTGGCAGGGGACACGATGTTTTACACAGGTTCGGGCCCTCTCGATGGAGGTAATACCCTACTTCCTGCTTGATTGATCTTGATGATATGAGTATTACAAGAGTTGATCTACCATGAGATCATAGAGGCTAAACCCTAGAAGCTAGCCTATGATTATGATTTTTGTTGTCCTACGGACTAAACCCTCCGGTTTATATAGACACTGGAAGGGGCTAGGGTTACATAGAGTCGGTTACAGAGAAGGAAATCTACACATTCGAATATCCAAGCTTGCCTTCCACGCAAAGGAGACACTACAAAAAAACACTTCCATGATGATACGTGTTTGTCATAGTAGGTCGCGTTTTTTGTCATGCATGTACATCCATGACGATTTTATGACAGAATCAAGATAGTCATACCTGTGCTGTCGTAGAAATGTTCCATGACATTACCGAAATTATCATCACAGAAGTGTCCACTTCCATGACGATAAATCGCGCGTCACAGAAGTGCTTTCGTCAAGGGTGACCGACACGTGGCATCCACTGTAACGAAACGTCGTTAAGCTATCGGGTCCGGTTTTGGATCCGATAACCTCTTAACAGCCCCGACCAATGGGGATTTTCCATGTGTAAAATCATCATTGGCTGGAGGAAACACGTGTCGGCTTACCGTTGGGATAGATGTCATCCACTCATTGGACCGAAGGCGCCTATGATACGGCGACACATGGCACAGCCCAACAGAGGCCCATTCCTGTGAAAAGGCCGTCCCGTTTGACTTGGTCAAAAGGTGGCAGGCCGGCCCACAGAAAGCATGTTAATGGCCTGTTCACATATAGCCCATTTACAGCCCACTAACCCAGGGCCCGTTACGACCTCTCCGAATTAGGCCCAATAGCGTCATCTGGGTCGTCCAATATGATTCCAGCCCGTTTTAACTTTCGACCCATTTGCGGTCCATGACTTCTTTCGGCCCATATGAGGCCGTTTGTAACACTTGGCCCATTAACGGCCGATGGTGAAACTGGCTTGTAATGAACAGTGTATCACTTTATACCCATTAACGGCCCGTTATTCCATTGGGCCGTTTCCAGCCCAAGTTATCTCTCGGCCTCCTCAGGGCCCATTGATTCTTGGGCTCATTTGCAGCATTCGGTTACATACAGCCCGTTACTGTCATTTTCTGCTTGTGGGCCAAATTCAGCCCATTGTTACAGTTGGCCCGTTTGTGGACCGTTAATACGTTGGGCCGTTTTTTTGTAAAAAAAACCCGTTGGGCTGTTTTCATAGAGTTATCAAATACGGCCTATTAACGGCCCGTTATGGTCCATGAATAGTACGGCCCTTGATTGGCGAAATGATGATTCACCCCGTAGAAGGCCCATGGATCCTACGGCCCGTATGAGGCCCATGGATAGTATGGCCCGTAGAAGGCCCATGGACCCTACGGACCATAGAAGGCCCATGGACCCTATGGCCCGTAGAAGGCCATTGAATCCTAAGGCCCCTATAGAAGGCCAATGGATCCTACGGCCCGTATAGAAGGCCAATGGATCCTACGGCCGAAAGAAGGCCCATCAATCATACAGCCTGCAGGAGGCCCATGGTTACAACAGTCCGTGTGTTGCCATGATTATTTTGGCCTAGTTACCAAAAATAGGCTATTGTGGCCACTAGAAAAACACAGAAAAAGAACTAAAGTGACTACAAGCAAACAACTAAACAAGACAATAAGGAAATCAATAAGCAAGCAATTAACGCTAGCCTATTACCGCTATTACACATATTACATCCACTGGGCATCAAAGTTCGCCACCAGTGCAAATATAGGGAACAAAGCAGCACATTACATACCCTGACCGTCAAAATTGGCCACCAGTGCAAATAAACGCGGCAGCAAAACAAGACCGTAACTGAAACAACTTCAGAAGAGCTCAAGAAACGTTATCCTGGGTATCCACCATGCTGGCAATAAGCTTAGCAAGATTATTAGCTTTGTCCTGTTTGGCGCTAAAATCCTCCAACGCTTGCTGTTGCACCAGAAAGTATGCATCTGAATGCTCCAGGGACTTCCGCAGTCCTTCCGCTTCTTATCGCAGCACAGCTGATTGATGCCTTTCAGCTTGTAGTTGAGACTCAAGAAACCGAACTGATTCAGACAGTGAGTTTGAATAGCTTGTGCAAGCGGTAGAGGACAGTAACTCGAACACTAAACCAAGACATGACTTTGGGGTTGTCTCGCTGTCTTCAAGATAGTCTTCCTTAGCTGTTTTATCAGCTTTGTTGGAGACCAACAAGGATGTGTCACTATCCTGAACCTTATCTGCATTACTTCCTTTACCATTTCTTAATAAGGCACTCTTCCCTAATATTCTGTCACCATTCTAAAAGAAGAAACAAGCAGACACATAACAAGTTTAGCATGTACTAGTATATGGAACTCATTTCGGTGAACCAGTTCATTAGTAAGGTGGACAAGATTAAACTACCAAGTCTTCTATTGCCAAGTACTAGTACATAATAAAAGCATCAAACAAACATATATCTATGTCCTGGTCACTGCATTGTCTTGCAAAATCAAAATAGAGACACGGTTCAAATCATATCAGTTCAAGACAAAGCAGTAGTGAAAGAATACAAAGCGTGGGAAACTACACGGCACAACAAGATTTCAGATGGGTACCATGGGTCTACATGTACAACAACACTATTGGCTCTGTTGTGATGCTAGTAATGTGCATGATATGAAAGTCAACTATATACACAATTGAAATTGAAATCAACAGAGCTATTGATAAGAGCAAACATGTTAAAGAAACATGCGTGAACATACCTGCTGTGCCATTGGAGTTTCGACTGGATCCTTTAATTTAAAAATAAGTTTGTATGAGTAAATACAGTGATACAAGAGCAAAGCAATCATAGTTAAAAAAGGCGCGCCTAGACTCTAGGCGTTGGCAAAACGCATTGCGCATAACTACGCTTAATCTATGCATAATTGCGCATAAGAATGCGCTTTGGTCAGTAAAGCGCAAGGCGGTGGAAAAACACACAAATAACGCCTAGTGCTTTTTTGAACTATGATAACAATGGAATCTTAAATTAGAACAGTTGTTCTTCAGGTTTAGGCACTTGTTCTACATGAACAGAGTACAGTAAGACGCAAGAATATAATACTTAGAAATAGAAAATGAGATCATAGACCTTACCACATTCTTGGTTCAGGACCAGTACAGAACAAGGCGTTCCCAGTCATCGTCTAGTAAATGTGTCTTAGGAGAACGTAAGGGAATTTGATGAGTTTCTTTGCCGGTGAAGTATGTTTTCTTCAGGTAATTCTGATACAGCCACCAAGCATTCTTGAAGATAGCAGAGGTATTAGCACAGGTTACCTCATCCTGAGTTTCCAAATCGGTCCTTCTCTATAGAGAAAAATGGGAAATTTTGCTGTATTATAACCATCATGGAGGTAGGATGTATGGGACGAAGCAAAGTAATTGCCATGAATAACATTACTTACACATAACTCCTGGACAAACACCTGCAACTGGCATTTTCCTTCATCGTCAGTATAATATTTCCAAGATGGCAAGATACGCACATACGATTTAACAACATCAAATGCGATAGATGCTGAATACGACTAGCTGGTTGAGCTTCCTCCACAGGAATAGGTGTACTAACTGGTGGAGTTGGGGTTCGCCATGATAGTACTGGCCCTTTGGGCACTGGAGCTGCCTTACTAACTGCTCTTGTTTCGGAGCTCTGTGGTGGAGATGGTGCTGTGTCAACAGGAACTGGGTTACTATCGGCTGGGGTTGGGGTTAGATTGGGTGAAGCTGGTTCTCTGTCCATCGCAGTAGGGGTACAATCTGCGAGAGTTTGGGTTATGTGTGGTAGGGCTGGTTCTTGTGCATGTACAACCGGGGTGCTATCTCCACCAAGAGGTAGCACTGTTTTATTTGAAGACCGTGTTTTTAGTCCGCTAGATACTGGCATCACCTGCTCCAATTCAAATGGCTGATAAACAGGAAACATAGTTGAATGTACAAACATTGTATGAGAGACAGATGCAATAGATAGTGTGGAAAAAACAGGGCATGAAATAGTTGACATGTATATTGTTTAACTAAAACGGATAGCATGACATAATTTCACTTATATGATGTCTATCTAAACTGGATAGCATAGCATAACATAATTCAAAGATATGATGAATAACTAAACAGGATCGCATGACATAATTCACCTACATGTTATCTAAGTAATCAGGATCGCATCATTTAATTCACATATGTGATTTATATGCTAATAGAGGGCATTTGATATGATGTCTGAACTAAGAACATGGTGTTGAATATTGTGTATATGATGTCTGAACTATGCAATGCAAGACACCATATGCATGATATGAGCAGTATAACCGTGCCAAGTTAGAGCATACACCTCAGTGGGGGAATAGGACTGGTCATCTGTCTCTGAATCCATCTCTGAGGAGCTATCGGGACCCAACAACAGATCTGCTTCGATAGGTAGCACTGTTTGCTCTGAAGGCCTTGTTTTCACTCCAGATTTTTCCATCTCCCACCCAAATGGCTGATTCACAGGAAGAGTAGTTTAATGTACAAACATTGTCGACAAATGGAAATGTAATGAAGAAAAGGATGGGCAAGATATCATTCAAATATATGATTCCTGGTTAAACAGGATGGCATTGCACATTTCACTTATATTATGGCTGGCTAAAAGACATGAGATTACATAATTCCCATATATGATATAGAAACTAAACAGGTGGCATTACAGAACATCGTCAATCTAAAGTGGGATTCTAATAGCATCTTCAATAGATGATGTAAAATGGATGTAAAATAAACATCACCAAAAAAATCCTGACTACAACAGATGAGGTAAAAACTCTTGACTCTGAACTTAACTGTCAAAACTGAAATTTATTGTGGAATATGAATGCTATTGTCAAAACTGAACGCAATGGTAGCAGAGAGGCACTTGACATGTAGTTTAGGGAGGGCCTGCAGTGCAGTTCATCTTCAACCTGCACCCCCCGAGCCGCCAGCCACCACTGACCGAACCGCCAACCCTAGCACCGCCGCCCCAGCCAGCCCTCTAGGCCCCCCACCCCTCCACACTGAACCCTAAGATAGATATTGGGGTACCTCTTCGGCGAGCCCCCGTCCCCGCTGCGGGTGGTTCTTCCTTAACTCCGGCGAGCCCCCCCCCCCAACCCCTGAAAATCGACTGACCCAAAAGTCAATTTAGTTGACTGAAGTGTGGCTTAATCGGAGCAGCAGCAGTAGAGCAGCACGAGCGAGGGGGAGAGCAGCAGCAGCAGCTGGGCGAGCGAGCGATCGAGCGAGATCCGCAGCAGTAGCAGCAGATCTGGCTGGTATGGCCGCCGCCGCCGAAGGGGCCTCGCATTGGGGGAGAGCCGTCGTGGAGATGTCGCCTGCGGCGCCGGCTTCAAGGTAGCCGCTCCATGGGGGTGCGGGATGGAGCACCATCGGCGCCGGGAGGTCGAGTTAAGGAGAAGGTGCGATGCGATGATTGTACAACCTCTTTGGTGGCGCCAAGTAGGCCTCAGCTTCGTCCGAGGAGTCGGTGAGGATGTTGCGGTTCCGGTGGAGCAGGTTAAGGCGGCGCTGTGGGGATGGAGCAGCCGCGATAGACGAGGCGATCGGAGCAGCTCCTTGGAGGTGGAGGATGGGGCGGCTGAACCGGCGGGACGGCGAGATGGATGACGGATCCTCATCCGGGGAGGTGGATGAGGGACGTCGAGCTGTTGCAGTGGACGAGTTGTTGGGGGAAGAGGCTCCGGCTGGGCAGCGATGACGTGGCGGATGGAGGAGGGTGGGGTTTCGCGGTTGGAGCGGAGAGGTTATGGCGGCCTGGGATTTCGAATGGCAAAAAGGGGGAGATGCGAGGGGGTGAAGCATGACTTAGGGATGCGCTTGTCCAAAATGTAGGGTGTGTTACAAAAGTACACCCACTGATTTGAACTAGCGGCCCTTTTGGCTCAGGGTTAGAAGGGGAATTTCGCGTGTCGGGATTTGGCAGCTGGAGGGAGTTTTCGCGCGCGTTGTAATTTCGGGATAGCAAGGCGCGGGTTGTGAAGGCGCCAGTTTTGGGAGCATGACATCTGAATTTTCGGGATATAACTAGACGCGTGTTGAATTTTAGGGACAAGCCTAACGTGTAGTAATATTCTACTTGTACATACCAAATCAATTCGCACTTCCCTCAACCAAAAAGAAAACGAAAAAAATAAAACTATTCACACCACACAAAGAGAGAGTCTTGCCCCGTTTTACTATACAAATGCTATTCAAAGCTACTCCCTCCTTCCATCTATATAGGGCCTAATGCGTTTTTCGATGCTAACTTTGACCAAATACTAGAGCAATAATATATGACATGCAACTTACACAAAGCACACCATTAAATTCGTCTGTGAAAGGTTCTTTCAATGATATAATTTTCACATTGTGCATGTCATGTACTATTAATCTTGTCAATGGTCAAAGGAAGTCTAAAAAATATCATTACACCCTATATAGATGGAAGGAGGGAGTATGAATCCATGTTATGTCCGATTAAATTTTTTCGCTTGCTCTATAATGCATGTAACCTACTCATACCAACATTTTAGTGCATTCCAAATGTCTATACTACCGCTACAATTCGAACTAAATTTGAATTCTTTTCTCTATTTCAATAAGAATCTACAATCATGATTGTTGCCAACTTCAACCATCATAGTTTCCTTGCTATCCGCCAGATATAAATCGAACGGCCTATAAAGCATGATGGCAGCCACACCATCATCAACAACTCCGTTTTTTAATAAGAGTAGAGATAAAATATATTAAATGTAGTATAACATGCTCATAACCACACCATGTGTATCACCGTTATATATATTCACACATGCGTCGGTTTAAAACACTATGATAAATTCTTCAAATATCCGAATTCACTTTTTATAATGAAGTATATATGATCTCTATTCGTCTTTTACGCCCACACAACCCTCTTATCTTTGTAGCTAGCGCTAACTTCCTCTTGTGCATGCACATGCCCGCATCCCTCTCACCCTCCCTCAGCATTCTCTAGCTCCATCGCCCAAATTCGTCTTTTCACTTTAGGTCGTTCACCCACGGTGTGCGTAGGCCCTCCAGCTCCTTCTTTACGGAACACATCGATCGATATGCCTCTCAAGCCAGGTGTGCCTAGCACAAACACAAGCTTCCCCTCTTCTCTTGTCACCGTCCATGCCTCACTCCCACCACTCTTTTCATCGTTCTCGTACTCGCACACTCCTTCCCCCTCGATATAGTATGCCTTTCGTACCACCTCCTAGATGCATCCCTCTCTCTCTATCCTTCTCCTCGTGCCTCATTTGCTTCTAACACACACATGCATGTATACCGATCGATCACCGAACATATACCTAGATCGACTTTAACTACCCCCCCATCGATCGACGTACCTCACAAGTTATGTCTCTCCTTTCTCTAACAAAGGGCGATTGATCTTCCTATGTAGTTACATCTGCTTACCACAGCCACATCGTCCCCCCTCATAATTCGTGCATGCCTCCTGACCCGTCTCTCACACGCACGTGCATAGACAACAAGCAACCATCTCCTCTCTTATTGATATTGCGGGCGTGCCCTCCGTTTGTCTAGCAATCCTATCCCACCATTTGTTAGAAGCAACTCCACTACCACCCCCTCCAACACTCTAGCTCTGTCTCTCTCCCAACCTTATTCCTCTCCTGCACATATTCATGGATGTCGATCGATCTTCCTTAATACATGAGGCAGATCGATCTTCTTAATACATGAGGTAGGCCTCTCTCCTCCTCCACACATATGCCAGCCATTGTACCTCTATAATTAATTGGGCCTCCCTCTTCCCCCACCACACACCGATAGTCGAGCGCTGCAGGTAGGTATCCATGCCACAGAGACAAACTGCACATGCCCCCTCTCACGTTCCAGTAGGCCAGCCACTCTATATCTTTGACGTGGGCACACACAAATTCGATGTCACTCTTTATCAATTGCACGCGCACACACACACATCATCCCTCTCTTCGATTCTATGGACACCAAGCCGATGATACCTCCACTTTCTTCCTGTGGATCGCCCCCTATATATATATATATATATATATATATATATATATATGTATATATATATATATATATATAGGATAACACTATTCTGATCCCAGGATCAGAATAGTTATTTGGATCACGGCGCGCCCTATATAGACACGATTAGCTGTTCCCTAACTTCCTAATCACCCACACCCCTTCCTAAAAAAATCACCCACGCCCCCACCGGTCCACCACTTCCCCCGATCCCACGATCCACGCCAGCGCCCCCCGATTCCTCCCACGATCCCCCACCTGCGCCCCGGCAACCTCCTGATCCATCGCCTGCTGCCGCCTCCCTGGCTCCGGTGCGGCTCCCGCCGCTAGCCCCACGGCCCCGGCGTGCTTCCCGCCGCTACCTCCCTCGGCCCCAGTGCGCCCCCGCCACCGCCCACCCTGGCCGCGACGCGCCTCCGCCGGCGCTCCGCCCACCCTATCCCCGACGAGCCTCCATCCGCCGCCCCCCGCCGCGCCTCCTGCTGCCTCCCTCGACCTGCTTCGACGACGGCGCCGACCACCTCCACCTTCTTCCACCACTGCACCAGCCACCGCTACCTTCTTCCACCACGGCGCCGGCCACCCTCTCCTTCTTCCACCATGGCCCCGGCCTCGCCCTCCTTCCACCGCGCCGCCGACCACCTCCGCCGTTGCTCTCCACCCCGACCACCTCTGCCAGTCCGGCCAGACCTCGCCCCTTTCCGGCTCGACCTTCCCTCCCTTCCTACGCGACCTGCCACACGCCGCTGCCTGCATCTCATCATTGTTATGCGCCGTGGACATCCCACCTGCGGTCTGCACCCTCTGCCTCCCCGAGGATGCCGCCGGCAAAGCTCAGGCACCGCTCTCCCGGTGGGGATTCGCCCATGTCGTGTCTAGGCAGACGCGAACCACCGCGCATGCCATGCTCGCCACATCCATCTCGCGGCAACCAACGCGAGGCCGAGGCGACTGTGGCAAACACAGTCCGGATCACATCTCCTTCATCTTAAACCGATAGCATCGAACCCATTTTTGGTTCCTCTTCCAGCAGCAGCCGCCGCCCAAGTTCAGAATTCTGGATGGCGACCGCGCCTCATCGGTATCCTCTCTGAACCTATTTTATATCTAATAGCTACTTGTGATGTGCTGAATCACCTCTATATTTTCTTGTTCTTCTTCAAAAGTTCAGAAGTCTAGGTTGTTCAGGCGGCACGGGCCAACGTGCACACTCAACTCTATAGTACCTGAGAAGCCACATGAGTCTCTGGCCTAGGAAGAGATGGAGAAGGGGCTCAAAAAGCTGCTTTCCAGGGATGCGCTGAAGTTCTTTAACCAGGTAATGGTTGAGCAGCTCCTGCTCCCGTTCCCTCATCCCGCTTGGCCTGTTCCATACATGCATTGTTCTTGGTGGAATTGGTCAACACACGAAGGAGCTAATACTACAAAGCGTTTCACTTAACTAGTCACTTCAACTTGTAGTCGTTCATGTACACAAGTTGTTTGTGTATATGTCTCAATCAAAAAATTGTGTTTTTTGTAACATTTTACCCTGTCTCGTTGCACCTCTCTCTTTGGTTACAGGAGAAGTTCATATATAGCGACAACAGAAAAGTTCATGTTAGAAAAATTGAAGTCCATCTATATGGAAGTTGATAATTGTAGTGTGTATGCAGGGGAGCACAAAAAAACTTGTAGCTGATAAATTTTCCTTTTGTTTAGCCGCAGCAATCTTTCTTGATGCCTGCTCTTTTTGAAGTGATTAAATGATTCTTGTTTATGGTTCATGTTGGTGCTTGATGTTGGAAATATATTACAGTGCGTGAATGTGAAGTTCAGTTTGAAATAACCGAGCAGTCCGATGATTATAAAAACCTTGTATTTGCCTGTTTCTCAAAAATGATTATAAAAACCTTGTATTTTGCTGTGGCATATATGAAAACAAAAATCAATAGCTCAGATTTGAATGAAAAAAGAAACTATAAAAGTTCATATATTGATCCTGAGAGAGTTCAAACTATGTATGCGTGTGCAAACTTTGACACCCTCCATCTGTTTAATGAAAAATTCCAACAAAAGAGCTCGAAAGAATTTCTCGTTTTAAAAAAACAAGGATAAGCTAAGGCACTACTTTCTTGTATGTGAATGAGATGTCATCTAAAATAGGATATACAAGAAATTGCTCGTCTTTCTTTTTTTAAAAATTTGGATTTTTCTTGTTCATAAAAAAATAACCAATTTTTTTAAAAGTTAGATTTTCCTCATTTCTAAAAAATAAGAGAGAAGGCCAACTCAAAATAACAGAGCAGTTCAAAAAAGTATATAAGAATGGATTTTAAAAAAACTAGAAATTTTGAAATAACCGAGAAGGTAAAAAAACATAGGAGTTCAAATTTGAAATCCCTAGAAGTTCAATTTGAAATAACCGAGAAGGTCAAAAAACCTAGAAGTTCAAATTCAAAACCTAGAAAATTGTTTGCTTATTTAAAACCATATTTTTCTAAGAAGTTCAAAGTAAAAAAAGAGAAGTTCGAAGGTTAAAAAAAACTTAGATGTTTTCTCATTACTAAATAATAAAATGAAGAAGTTAAAATTAAAAAATAAGGAAAAACTAAAAAAGTTTTAAAAGACTTAGTAGTTCAAAAAATTATTTAAACAAGGCATTTTCCATGTTTCCAAAAAAATTAGAGGTTCAAATTTAACAAACAAAGAGGTTCAATGTTTATTACATAACCAAGAAAGTCAAATTGAAAATACAAAGAAGTTCAACTTTTTAATAATAAAGGGGTTATATAAAATACTAGAGGTTCGAATTTAAATAACCGAGAAGTTCAATTTTTAGTGCAAAACCAAGATGCAAGCTAAAAAGTCTAAAATAAGAAGCTCAAAAAAGCATGTCAGACAATTTTATAAAAAAAGATTTTCTCTGTTAAAATAAACCTAGAAGCTCAAATTTAAAAACGGGGCGGCTCGAGGTCTATCAAAAAGTAGGATTTTTCCGTCATTAAAGAAATAAAACCAGGAAGTCCAAATTAAAAAGATGGAGAAGTTCGATGATTATAGAAAACTCAGATTTCCTTGTTATTAAAGAATGAAAACAAGAAGTTCAAAAATCAAATAACAAGAAGTTCAACTTTTAAAAATAGAGCGCTTCAAAATTTCATAAAAAAGATTATGAAATTCGGATTAATATTTATAAAAAACTCAGATATTTTCACGTAACCGAGAGAAGTTCAGCTTCATAACTGCCAGAAGTTCACGTACTACACGGTGTGCATTTTGTATTAAAAAGAATAAAAAAAGCAAAGACTAAAAGTTTGTTGATATAAGTTCAAGTCCTCCATCGGAGAAAGTTAAAAAAATATTGTGAGAGAGGTTTATACAAAAGAAATACCATTTGTGTAACACTTGACGAATGGATGAGAAAATTACAAATAAAAAATACGTCACAAAAGTTCAACGTGAAAACAGCAGGAAGTTCACCTACTACACTGAATGCATATCAGATGAAAAACTTTTAAAATCGTCGCGAGTATGAAAAAATGATCAACACGGGAAAGTTGCGTGTTTACAACAGCTTTCCATCGGTATATCACTTGCTCAATTTCGGTGAGTGGATGGAGAGCTACGAGCAGTGGATGGAGATCTACGAGCAAAAAAAGCACGTGAAAAATAGAGTGAAGTTCAAGTAGGCATGCCGAGAAGTTCAGGTACTTCACGTGGTGCATTTTCGAAGGATCTGTTTCGCGATAAAGGCAGAACGAAAGATCTCATCATTTTCCAAATTACTTGAAAACGGCAGGGAATCACAGAAAACCATCAACATGAAAAGTCTCGCATTTTCCTTATCTTTTCAACGGTATATTATTTTCCCCATTCCGATAAAGTTTGTGAAAATTAAAGCGAAAATACGTTTTTAGCCATTTTGAAAACTGACATAAAACAGTAAGGAACTGGGAGAAATAATATATACCAAAAAGTTTCACATTTCCTCAAGCTTTCCAACTCCATATCATTTGTTGCATTCGGACATAGGGTTAAAAATATATATCGAAAATACGAACTCGGTGAAATTTGTACTGTTTTCTAAATCACTTTTAAACCATTCAAAATTAGAAAACACTTTCTACATGAAAAAGTAGCGCATTTGCATAAGCTTTCCAACGCCATATCATGTGCCTCAATTGGTTTAGCCGTTTAGAAATGACATCAAAAATATGAACTCGGCTGTTCAGTTTGTGAAATTTTACGATATTCTAAATTACTCTTTAACCGTAGGGAATTAGAGAAAACTTTCAACATGTGGAAGGAGCGGTTTTGCAGAAGCTTTCCAAAGCCATATTACTTGCCTCATTTCGATAAACGGTTCAAAAATGTGATCAAAATTACGATTCACGTTTTTGTGTGAAGAAAAAACGGTTTTCAAAACTGCTCTTAAATCGCTTACATTTTGCGAAAAATTTAACTTGGGTCATGATACTCGTGTCCATAGCTTTCCAATGGTATATAGCAAGCCCTATTTGGGCAATGTTGCGGGAAGTTCAACCTAGGACAGGGGAAGTTCAGGTCGAACAACTCAGGCAGTAAAATCGCAAAAAACGCGAGTTCTTCACGACCCGAGTGCAAAATCCGCCTATGAGCGAGATTCCTAACTAAAACAAGTATTTAGTTGCTAAAAATCGTTTGAAGATCACACTTACATCACATGGAACACGACTAACCAGAAAAACTCGCGGTAGAAGGCACGGTTGCGAAGATAGCCCGAAGGTCGTGTTCGTACAGAGGGAAGTTCAGGCGCGTTACTCAGGCAGTTCAGGTTGTGATCAGAATATTATTCTGATCCCGTGATCAGAATAGTGTTTATGTATATATATATATATATATGTTATATCCAAGACTCTATTTCACACACATTGCACATGTTACATTTTTTGATTAACCTCCCCCCCCAAAAAAAACTCGCAAGAACCCACGCACTATATCTCTCTAGGTTTGTATCTCTCTCACACAACCCCACGTAGGTGCTGTACGTATACAAGAAGATAATAGGTGCACCGTGCACATACTCACGCTTCGTGCCCAGCCACACCCTCACGGGTACGCAGTGCAGCTCATTTCTTTACGAAATGGCAGCGCACGTGCTACTTTGAACGCCTGTAGCGGTTGTTTACCTAGGGAGGTCGTGTACCACGCGTGCACGAAACAAAGTTCGAGTTGACGCGTTGTCGCGTTATTTTTAAATAAAGTTATAGCACTCAATGGCACGTATATAGAATATAAAACGATTTTTATGGAGAAAAAGGTATTCCGCTCACTATATACAATGGAGCCTGCCTGCCAGGTTTGTCGCTCTTCAAAGTATCTCACACAAGGCTGCGGTGGCCTCTCTCTCTCTCACACACACCGTTGGTCACTGATCCGGCCGCATCCTGTCCGCTGGGGGAAAGGGAGGAAGTGCATCGTTTCTCCGTTCGACGGTGCCGAGGCAGCACGTCCCGATCTGCGGTACACGCCTTTCTCTCTGACCAAGCTCCGGCGCGGCAGGGCCTACACCACCTGCTCGTAGATTCCGCCCGCTGCCGCTCACCTAGTTACATCCCGACAACCTCCAGGTATCCCCTCCGGCCTTGCTCCACTGCCCGTCTTCCCACGTCGCTGCATGTGGATCTTCCATAGTTCTTTGCCCAAAATGTAGCTCGTCCGGCGTACTTTCCATATTGCATTCTCGTCCTCACACCGTTTTAGACAAACACAACCGTGTTGTTATCTTCCCATAGGACAAGGAATATGCTTCTTTTTTGTCGTCGCATGTGTCATCAACTGTTATTGGCCAGTAATTGTTTCCTTTCTACCTCTTTTTTGCAAACAGGGCTATCCATTTCACCTCGTTGCTATTGCGACCTTTTGGTGAACTGCACAAATCACTTTTTTCTTAAGAGTGTTTTGTGCAGTTGTACTAAAATGTCACACGGGCAACGTCTCTACATTTCAGTGCGACTGCACAAAGGGAGATTGGTTTTGCTCTATCCTCCTCATCCAACTCCGAGCCAAATCTTCTCCAACTAGTTAGTCTTAAGAGAGACTGCAAAGGTGACCGACTTCTATTTGTGTGTTTATTGTTTCATCAGCAGTCCTCTATTATTGGAATCACACTAAATTTCTTTGGAACAGGGACGCTCAGCTCTATTTTAGTGGAACTGCACAAAATGATCGGAATGTTGCATGCTCCAGATAGCTTCTTTTTTCCCAACATGCCTTGTTGATTTAGACAGAGCTGGAGGGACGTTGCTGCCAATGAAAACATGGATCAATTTTAATTTAACACCTTCTCACAACTCTGTCTTCAGTTGTGATGTAATTATTAGATCTGATCTGCTAATAATTGACATGCATTAGCAAGGAAGTTAGTTTTTTATTGTTTCCAAAAGAGCATCGATGGCAAGACACGCGAAACAAAAGCTGAAAGCTCACACCATTGTACAATTTCATGTCGCTGGAAAATTATTTGTATAGTACGTCAATTATGTAAGCAAATGATGGAAGCTTTATAGCATTGCCAGAAGCCTCTTCATCATCCGGGTCCATGTGCCATGCACAAAATTATACTCATTCGTTCCTAAATATTTGTCTTTTTACAAATTTCAAACGAGCATATTTTAGAGTGTAGATTCACTCATTTTGCTTTGTATGTGTACTCCCTCCGCTCCTAAATATTCTATTTGTCTTTCTTGAGATTTCAACAAGTGACTACATACGGAGCAAAATGAGTGAATCTACACTCTAAAATATGTCTATATGCATCCGTATGTGCCAGTCCATTTGAAATCTCTAAAAAGACAAATATTTGAGTAGTCACTCGTTCAAATCTCTAGAAAGACAAATACTCCGGAGTATATTTAAGAACCGAGGGGGTAGTGCACAACCGCATGGGAGACTCAGCTCGGTCGTTGCGCTGCATTAATAGTGAGTAATGAGCAGTCAAATCATAAGCCCCACCTTTCCCACTGTAACTTGCTCGGAAGAAGCAACCATCAATACGCTCTTCTTTGAATCCGCTCATACTACTCCATCTGTCACTGTTTATAGAGCGTGCATCAGAAAAAAGAAAAAAATTTGTGGGACCAAGGCGACTAGCGATCAGCCTAAAAAATAGCATTGGTAGTTATAGCACGGCGTTTATTACTAGAGGGAATAATGCGTACACACATGCATGCAGTGCTTCCACCCCGGGTACACACATGCATGCACTTACTCCACTCCGTAGTAGTACTCCCTCCTTTCCGGTTTCTAGTGCTCAATTCAAAAATCTCACCAATCAAGGTAGATGGCGAGTGGTGGAATACTTCTTGTAGTTTTGCAAAAGCACCTAATTAATGCGCTTGTTATCCTCAAAAAATTATGTTTATCAATGCATTAATTGCAATGCATGCATGCATAAAGTACATGCATTGGTCAATTTTCTCTTAATACTTGCATGCAATGATTTAATGCACCTTGGAATCTGAACATGTGATGGAAAACAACCAAATTGAGCCTTATAAAATGGAAAAACTAAAATTTTGAGATAAGCCCTATAAACCGGAAAGGAGGGAGTACATGGAGAGAAAATTGTGGACTTGATTGCGGTTACCACGCCCTAATTAATTGAGCATTAAACCAAACGCGAGTGAAGTCTCTCTGGTGGAAATGCATTGAGAGAAATGCATCATAATGAAGCGCGCCCTGTAAACTGTGACGGAGGGAGGAGTAGTATGAAGGTGCAAAACGAAGTACGTGTAACATCCCAAATTTTCAATTTGGCATGTTATACATAGGTCATCCATGCATATCATATTTTATTGCATTTCCGTTTGCAATCCTCGAAATCCTAAGCAACTCAAGGACCCTCGGAGAGAGTTGGGGATTTTTCGATTTTCATATTTGATTTTTATCAAGTAGTGAAGACGAGGATTTTGGTTTTAATTATTTTTCTCTCCGGAAAATATTTCATTTTAAAATAAATAAATGAGGGGAGATAATATGACTTCTCCAAAATAATTGAAATATCAGAGGAAAAATGTTAAAATCATTATTTGGTTTTTATTGGATTTATTTTGGAATTTTATTCGCCCTAGAAAAATTTGCATGTTTTAAAAATTGCATTTTAGGGGCCAAGAAAAGTTCATCCTGTTCTAAATATTCCATTTAGACGGAGAAAACTTATTTTGGTATTTTGGTATTTTTATTTATTTTTCTAGGATTTTTCTAAATTCGGCGGAACGTTCTAAAAAAAAAGAGCGCGCCCGACTGGGCCTAAGGCCCAGCCGAGCAGGCCGGCCCAGCCGTCCGCCGCCACCGCCTCCTGCGCGCGCGCGCGCCCCGCCACCGCCGACCCGGACTCCGAGTCCGAGCCAGACTCCACCTCCGCCGCCTTGCCCCCTCCTCCAAGCCGCCCCCCGCCCCCTTTATATACCGCCCCCCCCTCTAGCCACCACCACCACCACCGCCCCAGAGCCCGAGCCGAGCCCGAGCCCCGAGCCGCCGCCGCCGAGTCGCCGCCGCCGCCCTTGGTCGCCGCCGCCGCCTCCCGCGAGCCGCCACCCCTCGCCGACCCCGACGCCCCTCGCTCGCCCCGCCGGAGTCGCCCCGCCTCGCCGGACGACCTCGCCGGAGGTAGCCGCCCCGCCGCCCGGTTTTTTTTTTGAAAAACCCCTTCGGTTTTTTTAGAAAAAAAACCCTTGTTCGTTTTTTTATAGATCGGTTTTATTTTTTTCCGGTTTATTTGCTTAGCGAGCGTTCGCTCGTTCGTTTGTTCTAACGAACGTGTTCGTCGTTTAGTTTCTGCTAACGAACGTTCGTTCGTTTAGCCGTTCGTCGTTTTTCTTTTTATCGGATTTATTCCGCGGTTTTCCTGATGGCGATTTCTGATCCGATTTTCGTTCTAGCTTAACTTTTCGCTCGTTTATCGGAATCAGGCGATTCAAGCGCCTGGAGTTTCATCTCGAAACCCTCTTTCCGAATAGCCAACTCAAACAAGTTTTTGCCTCTGTAAAATTTGACCCTAGTTCAGATTAGTAAACGAATCTTGTTTCTTTCGCCGTTTGAGTTTCGTTGTTTCGTTTGGTTTGATTCTTTTTGTGAACCGGAGTTCTTAAGTTGAACTCTCCAGTCAACCTCTTTCAGTTGAAGTTTCGTTTGTGCATCTTTTCTTGTTTAGTTATGTATGTATTGTTTGCTTGCGATAGAATTCCCGGAGTGCGAAGCGTATTACTACGAGTCTCTAGGATTCCCGGATCGTCAGCAAGGCAAGTAAGACTTTGATCATACTCTTTCCATACCCAGTTTTTATGCATTAGATTCAACCCTCACACATTGCATGATTAGGATGTCATTAACTTGTGGGTTGGGAAGTAGTTGATGAGGTAGGAACCTATTGCCCTGTTATTATCAAACCCTTGGGAGTTACTTCTACGTGTTGCTTATATTGCTATGCTATGCTCGTAGACGTGGTTGGGTTTGAGAGTTATCCATGACAGATGTGAGATTGCTAATTAATGGTTAACTTAAGGTGGCAACTTTAATACACATCTGGGTGGATTGAGGCACCTGGGGAACCCAGTGTTGTCTATTTTGTTTTGGAAATCCCGAGGTACCCGTGTGATCTTCCTATGGACCGCCACCCAGGCTCAAAGGGAACTGAGATTATTCATGCTAGAAACTTCCGTGTGCAGCCACAAGCTATTATGGGCTCTAGCATAGTTGAGTAAGTTACGTGAAGCTCTTGAAGAGGTAGATCAGCAGGTAGTGGGTTTGTAGGTTTGGTATGGTCTACCCGGAGTAAAGAGTTAATGTTTCTGAAAGACTGTGTCTCGGTCATCCGTTTCTGAAACACCATGCAGTGCGAGAAATCAACGGAGGCGATCGAGTCTTGTGGGGAAAAGTGCGCAAACCTCTGCAGAGTGTACAATCTAATCATGGTTAGCCGTGTCCCCGGTTATGGACAGTTCTGAGTATCTAGTACTTGAGTATTCACATGTATCTCATCACTCTTAAATAATACTGCTGGGTTGTAACTAATTTAATTGGTATTGAGTTGGGGTTATACCTTCTCAATGTTGTTTCAACCACCATGATAGTTAAATTAAAATTTATTCTTTGTTGTAGGGAAAAATTGGCTTTCCGCAAAACTGTAACCGTAGAGCTTTCCACCAGCCAAATATGCATGTAGTGGTAGCATTATTCTGTTATTGCTCTATTGTGTTACATTGCCAGCATATTCCATGTCCTGACCCGTTCTCGAGTTGCAACGTATTATGGTGCAGACTTTTCAGACGAGGAGTAAGGTTCGATAGGTCGTTGCCGTGCAGCTCAGCTATGCCGTTGGAGTTGATGGACTCACTTTATCTTCCAAGCCTTCCGCTGTTATCGCATTAGATGGCCGTAAGCCATATTAATGTAATAAGTTCTCTTTTGAGACATTTGATGTAATAAGTGTGTGATTGCTACTCTGTTATAAGTTCTCTTTTGAGACATTCTCCTTCGAGTACTGTGTGTGTCAGCATTACTGATCCAGGGATGACACGGAAACACAGAGACTTGACCGTCTGAGGTCGGGTCACTACAGTACGCGTATGGCCAGTCGGTCAATGCACCTCCTCTTGGCATATCACTGACATGTGGGACAGGAGTGTGAGCAAACCAATCTCAATTGACGGCAAAGAGCCAACCCGCCGTTCCTTGAGAGAGACGAGGAGCGAGAACACACAGACGGGCTCGCACGGAGGCCAAGATATATTCGACTATGGTTGGTTGATCGATATCATTCATTACATGTTGGGCTGCCATTTTCCGCCCTTCTCCGGAATAAACGTGTACTTTATCAGAGATAAAAAAATAAGAGTACAGACGCTCCACCATGCGGTTCTAGTAGTAGTACTACTCGTACTACTGCGCTTGGATCTTCGCCTCTTCATGAAGTCGAACAATGATGGTACTCCGCATGTTGGGTACTACAGTGTATGCCTCTGACAATCTGACACCGAATGGACTGATGCATGTCCACAGAGGGTAGGTTGCATTAGTCAAAAGGCGTAAGCGAGCTTCACCTTGTCCTGCAAGCTTCTCCTCGTTCTGCGAGTTGACGGGACACACCAAAAAGTAGTGCTAGTCCATATTCATATATAAGCATTCTTAGGACGATCAGCCAAGACACTGGTCACTAGGAAGTGAGGTACCCCGCAAAAAAAGAAGTAGGAAGCGAGGTGTTTCATCAAGCCAGCTCTTGGCCACATTCAAAGTGCAGCAAGCATGGTTCGCACGAAGATGCGCCGCAAGGTTTGCTGACCTGTTTACATGCTGAATAACAAAAAAAGAGGAAATATTACCGAGCGCTACTATTTGTAACAGGATATGAGCCAGAATTAAGCGAGAGTTGTGGCGAGTGTTCCATGCAATCAACTTACATTATCACATGCGAGAACCCTCGAAGAGAACCAAATGTGTTGAAGAATTCTTTATCACATTTTAAAATTATAATAAGAGTGCAGATGCTCCTCCATCCGGTTCCTAGTACTAGTATAGTACATACCTTTATAGACTATATTATTAGTACTAGTACTACTAGTAAACTTTGCGCTTGGCTGTTCGCCTATTCGGGAAGTCAAACAATAATAGCACTAGTAGTATAGTGTATGCTTCTGGAAATCTGACAGCGAATTAACTGTTGCACGTCCACCGCCTGAGCGAGGGAGTGCTTGCATTAGTCAAAAGTTTCTCCTTGTCCTGTGAGCCACTGCGTGCAAGCTTCTCCCATCCTGCAACCTTCTCCTCGTTTGGCAAGTTGACGGGACACAGCAAAGTAATGCTAGTCCATACTGCCTCCTTTTCGGTTAATATAGCTTAATTTCAAACGAGATAAATACACTGTCTATCACTGCATATTTGTAAAAATACGGTCAGTGGACTTCATAATACGCTCATTGCGCTCAATATATATATATTACGATGTTTATACGGTCACTAGCTCACCCTGACTGAGTATGTGTGTGCAGGTACATGTAGGTTGAGCACTTGAGTGTGACCATGTGTGTTCCTTCGTGTGCTCGGACATGCATGCATTAGTGCGTCGCGCGCGTTTTTGCGTCCATGTGTACGTGTGACTGTTGCATACACGTAGGGGGAGTACGTGTAGGGGCCACTAAGGAGCAGTCAAATCACACAGTAAGTTAGTCGGAAGAAGCGACCATCATTTCACTCTTGAATGACACGTACGCAATATAAAATGGTTGATATGGAGAGAAAAAGAAAACCACTATATATACACTAGTAGGAGCCTAAGCTACAAGCCTGCTTGCTTAGGTCGCTCTCTTCACAAGCATAGAACGGTGGGCCTGATCCCGCACCTGGGGGAAGGGAACAATGTTCTGCGTAGACGCGGTCGACATCGGCAAGGGAGAAAACCCACAGTCGGTGCGTCCCAATTGGGGGTCACCGCGGTATGGGCCGATGCCGCGTCCCAACCGCCCTTCTAGCTACAGCCCGACGTCCCAGGTAGTCCATCTTTCTTTTGGAGCCGGCTTGCTCCACTGTTGTAGCTCCATCTCCATGTCGATCTTTCTCTACTTCTACCGGCTTCTACTTGTGATGAGTTTATGTCTCATGAACTAGTGCCAGTACTATTATTCTAATCACACTTCTTCAATATCTTTGCCATCAGGGATGCTCAGGTCGATTTTAGTGGAACTGCACAAAAGCATCGTATGATCTGAGGGTGTCAGCCCTCTTTCCTTCGACAGGTTCTACCTGGCCAGGAAATTAAATCATGTTTAGGGTTTAGGGTTTAAGTCTTAGTGACCTTATCAGTAGTTTTTCTTTCGTACATGCTCTCACAACTTTTTTCTTTAGTTGGGAAGTAAATATTGGCTATGATTTGTGAATCATTGAGATGCATCAGCATGCGTGTTAGTTTTCGTTTGTATTTGATGGAATGTTGTAACGGGGAAACCTTGAAATAGGAATGAAAATGGAGTGGAAAGTTTCCGTTTTTCCGGAGAAAAAATGCAAACGGAGAGAAACCAACATTTCGTTTCGTTGGATCACGCCATCAAGCAAAACCAACGTTTAAATCACGTATGTTGTGTTCGTGTCTGACCCTCCTCCACGGCTCGACCCCACACGGTCGCTCGGCATGCCACTCACCGCAAACTGAGTATACGATAACTTTCCCTCCTGCTTGTCGATGGATCGCGCCATGGAGTACTAGCACTACTGGAAGAGATTGAAGAGTTGGGGGAGGACAGCTAGCTGTAGCACAGACTCCCAAGAACTTTCTACATGCATGTTGTAGCCGGCTATTGCGACCTTTGAACATGGAGCAGCCGCGTGCACCCGGAAGCGGCGCGGGCGACACTCTCTCGGCCTGCGCGCCGCTTCAATGCCAGCGCCAGTGAGAGGTCGCGTCCGCTCTGGCCGGGCATGAATGCGGCACTGACCATTTCGGGCGGGAAGCACGCGCGGGTGATGAAGAGGGTTCGGGTTGGTCAGGACCGGCCGTGGCAGCGGTCCGGACGTCGGCAAACAAGAGATGATGTACGTTAATATTGCTACGTATATAATTAACAACTTAAATAATGTGCCAGTTGGACAAATATGATTGGAGATGGAGATGAAAATGGAAATGTACATAAACACGGATATGCATGTCTATGTCTATCTGTGTGTGCGCGACGACTCTCGCGACCTGGAAACGGGGGTGTGTTTTTGATCGAGTTTTCTTTCTTGGTACGTTAGAAAATTGTCCGCCAGTTTTCGTTTCTTTTTTTGGGGAACGCGCGTATTCTATTTAAAACCACTGCTATGGAGAGATTTTTTTTACTCCATTATAGCCTCTTGTTTGATAGAGTTTTTCGCGTCTCGCTCTCTCACCCTCTTCATATCAAAACAAGTTGACATTGTCCACTCTATCTCTCTCCTCACCGGTGGTCACAGATCTGGCCGAATCCCGTCCGCTGCGGGAGGTGAGGAGGTGCAACGTTGACGTTGTCGCCGTCGGCGACGGAGGAAGCCGATGCGCACCGTCCTCTCGGAGCCGGCGCTGGCGCGGATGAACATCCTCCGCGCCCTTGTTCACTGCCATCGTGTGGGCAGATCCCGCCCGCCCGCCTAAACGACATCTCGCCCACATGAGGTATAACTTCTTGTACTGGTCCAGCTCCCCTGGTCGCTGCGTGCGGGTTTTCTTCTATGCGACTACTCCCCAGCTCCCCATGCATAGTAGCTAGGGTTCGTCGGTTGGTCCAACATCACCTACTAGTACTATTATAGAGGAAATGCCACTCGCAAAGTTGTCCTGATTTATGCCTCGGTGGAGGTATACATGTTGTTTCGACAAAAAGTACATGGTGGTTGTGCGGTCATTGTCCATATGGTGGTAGTACTATCACTGGTTAAATGAAGAAATGCTTTTTTTTCTCGGGTATCCTGGTTCAGTTCCCATCAAGATAATTATGATGCTTCTGTTTGTTGGTGTACTTTTCATTAATTCTTATTGACAATTGAGATGTCGTTGCTAATCTTGTAAAAAAAGTAACAACACTATATCCCTTTTTTATATTTTTGGAAACAACAATGCGTATCTCCATACCCGGGCATGTCTTCCTCAATTTTAGTGGAACTGCACAAAATTGGATGGCCATTGTTGTTCCGCCTCACTGTCCTCTGCCATGTGGTTCTTCCTTCCTCGAGCTTGATTACTAAGAAGAAACAGACCACAGTGAGGATTTGTCGAACTTCATAGGTGCCTCACCCAAACTAGATGCCAAATGGATGATGCGTCACCACGATGACCTATTGATGCTCATGGTTGCGCCTCATGGTTGCGTCGGCTGGTGAAGATGATCAATTTTCAATGAAAAACAAGCTGTCTTCCATCAGTGCTCTTTTCTTGTTACGTACAAAGATGATATCCTTCGTCAGTTCACCTTGGTTGCATTGGAGACGCAGTCGTCTTTCACGTTGGTACAATTTTATCACACAATTGGCTATGAACCAAATGTTTCCTCGAAGAAGGATCAACGTTGGTACTAAGAGCATAAGTTTTGTATTGATTTCTAAGCCTTCTCACAACTTTGTCTCCAGCTCCTCTGTAATTTTATTTGTTCAGCTATTAACTTTGATTTAAAAAATGGTGTCGACTAAAAACCCGGATGGACGTAGTAGCCCTCCATTTTTATTTACTCCGCATATTAGATTTGACTGAAGCCAAACTTTGTAATACTCTCAAACCTTTCCGATAATTGAAATTAAAATTCTTTATTTGTACACACTCTCACACGTTTACGATAATTAGGCGCATGTGTGGTTGTTCACTTAAGGGAGGGTAGTGTACCACATGTGAAGGACAGGAAGTGCGACCAGGACGCGTGGGCGTGGATTGTTAGTTCATCGGAAGTAGTAGTAGTTTTCTTCACTGTATATTAAATAAAGAGTTTCGTTTCGTACTTACACAATTTAAAACGATTGTTATGGAGAGAATAAGAAAACCACTCCACTATATATTAGTCGTATACACAAGAGTACTATATGGACGCAGCTTCATTGACTTAGTGCACCTACCTTTGGGTTTATGATAGGTGGGCCCAAAATGTGACTGGCTCACCTGTCATACAGCCAAAACCAGGTGCAGTGAAGGCACCGGAGCTCAGTTCGTACTACAATAGTATATATATATAAGCTGGAGCCTCAGCGCTTGTTCGCTAGGGTTTGCAGTCTCCAGACTCTCGCCGCACTACATATATGTATATACACTGGAGGCTCAGCGTTCATTTGCTAGGGTTTGCTATATTCACAGTCTCTCACCCTCTCTTCACCAGATCTAAACAAGACTGCGTTGGCCTCTTGTCTCTCTCTTCCACCTCACAGCTGGTGAAGGAGGCGTCCGTATCCCGTTGCACCGGGAAGGGGAGGAGGTGCAGCGTTCACTCTATCGCCTTCGGCGAGGGAGGCAATCCACTGCCGGCTGCGTTGTTCTCTTTCACCCAGCGCCTGTGCGGGAGGGCCACCGACCCCTTTTTCCCCGCTGTCGTATGTAGTGTGGGCAGATCCGGTCTCCCGCCGCACGCCTTGCCACATCCTGACGACCCTAAGGTATAAGTTTCTTTGAAACCGTCGTTGCTCTAGCTGCTTGTGGATCTTTTTCGATCTGTAGTCGAATCTAGGTCTTGGTTCAAAGAGGAAAGAAGGGTGCGATGGGCTGGAGCAAGAATCTAGGACGTGGTTTAATGAGGAAAGGAGGGGCGCAAAGTAGTATAGACTGGCTATCCAGCCGCTTTGTTGGTCCAAAAGGGAAAAAGGGGGTAACCCAGTACACACATCTGTAAGGAAGCGATCTCTTTGTTGAAAAGGGAAAGAAACTGGGGGGTCGGGTAGTTTGTGCAAGACTAGATTTGCTGCCTGGCTACATACTCTGCATCACCCATTTATACGTGTGGATGCACATGGTGCTGGCATGTCCCATACAGCTATTTTGCTGTTGTTAATCTAAGAATGCCGCCGGAAAATTGAAGCAATGCCACTGTTAAAAGTACATTACATTTTTAACGAATGTTGTTTCAAGAGAATGTCTCTGTTAATATGAATCAATGCAACCGTTTTAGAAATGCTACTATCCTACTTTGTTTTCCATCCAAGATAAGTAAGATGCTTCTTTCTGTCACCGTTTGTTTCATCCTCCTTTATCGGCAAGTAATTGTTTCCTTTTTTGCCTCTGTTAAAACAGGGGTATCGATTCAACTTGTTGCTATTGCGACATTTTGCTTCGCTACTCGAAACACTTATGTTTTAAGAGTGTTTTATGCATTACAACTTGAATGTCACACTGGTGACTTTGCTTAATTTTGGTGGAACTGCACAAAAGGAGATCGAGATTTGTTTCCAGTCTTCGTGGCGAGTTGTTTCAAATCTTGGTCTCATCCACATGATGTGCAGTGTGCTTTGAGATGTTGTGCTACTTGTTTTGGTACTGTTTTAAATAAATGTTGAATTGAAGCTATTGTATTCCTGTCTTTTCCCATTAAGTAGTGAACAAAAATGGGACCAACCCAGACATGATGCTTGTTGCTTTGTTACGACAAACTCTGCATCACCCCATTGATAAGCCAGTAATTGATGCCACTCTCAGAATAAACTACTGAATCTTATTTCAAAACTGCAACACTTGTTAGGGATTGGCGGGATTACCATTTTTGTGGCCGCATGTTTCATCCTCCTTTATTAGCTAGTAATTGATTCATTTTTTGCCTCTGTTTAAACAGGGATATCTATTCAACTTGTTGCTATTGCAACATTTTGCTTCGCTACGCAAAACATTTTCCTTGATTTCAGTGCAATTGCACAAAACGAGATTGGATTTCCTATTCGTGTTGGCAGATTCGTATTTTATCATGGTGGTCTCATGAAAGGTCAGTACAGGCCTTCATCCACATGATTGTGCAGTGTGCTTTGAGATGTTGTGCTACTTGTATTGGTGCTGTTTTAAATAAATGTTGTTGTACCCACTCTCCCCTGGAACTGTTTATGCTTGTTGTAACAAAGCAAAAGGAGCCAACATGATGCTTGTTGCTTTGTTACAACAAACTCTGCATCACCCCCTTTATAAGTAGATGGAAGCACATACTGTTGTTGTACCCACTCTCCCCTGGAACTGTTTATGCTTTTCGTTAATCTAATGCCGCTGGTAAAATTAAGCAATGCCACTCTCAGAATTAATTAACTACTAAATCTTAGTTCAAAACTGCAACACTTGTTAGGAATGGTACTATCCTGCTTTGTAGTTCTTTCTACAGGTCTAAGCAAGGTATTGTTAAGATAATGTCTCTGTTAAAATGAATCAGTTGCATTGTTTTAGGAATGGTACTTTTCTGCTTTGTCGTTCTTTATACATGTTGAAACAAGGCATTGTTAAGATAATGTCTCAGTCAATATGAATGAATCACACTGATGGAGAATTGCTACTCACCTTCTTTGTTTCCCATTAAGATAAAGTAGATCAGTAGATGCTTTTCTTCTGGGTGTACAAGTAATCAACCGTTATTTCTCAGTAATTGTTTCCCTTATACCTATTGTTGATTACAGGGATATCAAAATTAAAGCTCAGTTTTATTCCGACTTCGATTTTAGTTGAACTGCACAAAAGGAGCCAATGTTTCCAAGGCAAACTGCTGCATTACTGGGTCCAGTTGGTCGTTCCACTTTGCAGAAAGAAGCAGTCACTGTTTGCGCTACATTACAGAAGGACTGACCGAGAAGCTTTACAGAGTATTATTAGACACTGGTGACATGACTAGTCTGCAGAGAGCATTGGCAATTTAACAACACGTGGAGTGCCCTGGGCAAAAAGTGCCCAAACAAGTACAAGAAGTTACGACAGGACTCCACGATCATAGGCACTACATATTTTGAATGGGAAAAGCTTGTCAAAGTTTAATCATTGATGTTAGCAAGAAGACGTTAGTTTAATATATTGGAATTGGAAAACCTTGTCAAAATTTGCTCATTGATGTTAGCCAGAAGACATGCATTTGATATTTTTGAGTGGGACGCCCTTGCTATGAGCAGCGTCGAGTGTTTTTTCCTATTCCTGTGTTCAGTTTAGAAGTATATAGTTACTCTGCTGAGATATTCCTGTGTTAAGAGTTTGTTCTGAATATTGTCTATGTAATGCCAGGCCTTGTGTTTGATTGCAAAGTTGAGCTTGGAATGTTGTGGCATGCGGCATCACGAGTTGTTCACCGTGCCTCCTTAGAATAATGCTTCGTATTGTTTTGCATGTCGATCTAATGCCAGTGATTTGCTTGTTAAGAAGATCATCCTCTTCTGTTGTTTCCGTGCTTAAGAAGTTCATCATCTGATGTTTCATTCATAGCCTATACGACAAGTCCGGTAGGTTAGACGTGAAACCATATGATCTTCCGACCAACTCATGATATTAGGCCGTGATTGGATTGTCATTTTCCAACCAAAACCACTTGTAAAACTGACGCTTGTAAATAAAAGCATATGGTCTCGGGCGAAGGCGCTTGGTTGGTCGATTTCGACTAGTAAAATATCGGAAGTACTTCACACACGATAAAAATGCTCAACGACACTCGGACGATTGCTAATCCAGCCGTTAGCTATTGTTTCAGCCTTGCCCATGGATGGCATGATACGCACGTCGTGCATGTATCGTCTGGTAATGTCGTCCATATAGCAGTGCTCGTAAAATATACACTGGTCTCTCAAATTACACGCGTAACCCGCCAGTTTTACTTACAGACCTTGGGCCCTCGGTTTCATTATGCCTGTATTATACGCGTTGTTTTCGATGATGAGTAAATTACACTTGTATGTTAATATAGGTTTGAAATAAGGGCTTATTCCATCTGTGCCCCCAATTCCTTAGTTCTGCTTAGTTTTCCCCATGCTTCAAACTTTTGCTCACTTTTCCCCACTCCCTTAGCTGAAACACTCACAAATGTTCATAACAGACGTTTTCCGTCTTGGCCGTTAACTGACTTGTGGGGCCACGTTGGACTCTGTTGACTGTGGCTATGGCTTCGCTGGTTGGGCCGTGTTTGTGTTCATAGGACGGGCCCGTTAGTTTGTTGGTAATAAATTAAAAAAGCCTGCTATCGATGGATGCAGCCTGCTATGCATGCCCGGTTTGGCATCGATGTAGCATGCTATGGATGCGAACACCGCCACGCACGCATCTAGTGACCTAGACCTAAACGCATGCATGCACGCCGACACGCACGCATCGATCCGTACTGCACGGTTGCCGGTGGATTCAGTCGCTCTGCAGCGTCGTTTCACGCGTCGCAGGCATACGTGCCGGTGGCAGAAGGGGCAGGCTACACGCGCGCTCCTGTCCATATGTCGAGGCATCGGTTCACGCCGCACGGCTGCCGCTCGATTCAGTTGTGGGAGGCAGGCAGCTGCCAACGCAGAGCATGCAGAAGGGGGAGGCAGGCAGCCGCCAACGCAGAGCATGCAAAGTACGCTCGCTTCGATTCACGTTCACACATTGATGATCGCATCGGTTCACGCACGCACTGAGTCACGATCTACGCCATTTGCGCATGTACCCACTTTGTCTCCCTCGGCTATTTAAACTGCCCTCCATTGCCTCTTCTTCTACAGATCCATCTACGCCTCCCACTTCTCTTGTTCCCCCAAAAGCCAAAGCCATTCCACTCAGCAAAGCGTTCAAGATGCAGTACAATGGGCCGACGTTCCAAGAGCCGCCCACCGTGCCGGAACGACGGTACCCCGCAAACGTCGTCGTCGAGGCATCGCTCCGCGTGTGGGCGTTCTCACACTGGAGGGGTAGCACTGAGCTTACATGGGGGTTCCTCCTTGCGGGCTTCCACCACCTCCCGGCGGGCTCGCCGCCCATGTTCAACCTCGTGGAGCAGCGTCCCCACGCCAATGCTCCAGTGGTAGGGCTCGTCGTCCACTTCACCAACAGGTTCGATGCCTGCTACCTGCTCGGCAAGGTGTATTGGTGTGGGTGCAAGTTCATCGCATTCACCACCTATAACATCTTCACCGACTTCGAGAGCATCTTCCCCGCTTGCAACCGCATGCACAGCCTCCCGTACTACCTCGGCGACAACGGCCTTGAGGAGGAGCAGTACTGAAGCCGGCGGCGAAAGAAGACGGTGAAGCCTGCGGTTAAGGTGAAGACGACAGTGAAGACATGGTGGTGTTTCCCTAGCTACCCTATCTACTATGTAGTGTGAGTTTGGTGTGTGTGTTGCTCGACCTAGCTACCCTATCTATGCATGTAAGGTTAATTATTATTATCTATGTAAGAACTTATGTTGCCCTAGCAATTGGTGTGTCGTGTTATATGTAAGAACTTATGTTGCCCTAGCAACCCTATCTAAGTTAAGTTATGTGTGTTATATTAATGCTTTGTTATGTTTGTATTTTGTTTGTCCCAAGTTTAGACATGGCTAATTGATGTGGGCAAAATTAACCAAACTAACTAAAAATGATGTGTTTATAGATGCCTTCTAAAAATAAGAACATATTGTACACGGCTTTGGTTTGGGAGCTCTATATTTTTTAGGTATTCCAAGAATACTTTGGTTTCTAGAAATATTGAAGTATCAAATACTTTGAGATGTTTGGCTTTAGTCAAAAGTGTAGTTTTATATACTTTAATATGTAGAAAACTACACTATTTTTGAAGTATATAAAAAAGAGGGTTGGACCTCTTTTTCCAATACTGAAGTATTGGTTCGCTAGGCATAATAATACTGCGGTTTGCAAATACTTTGATTCTAAAATTACTTCACCACCAAACTAAGCCATGTTGTGAGCAAGCAAAACAAAAGCACATACGTTGAAGAGAAATCAAATCAAAAAAAATTCAGCTGCTTGAAAAAATCAATCAGAAACAAAAAAGAACAAAGCAATCGTTCCTAAACAAAAAAAAGAAACATCGCTTGTTTCTGGGCCTCATTTATCCTTCGTGGGCCTATTGCAACTTGATTCACTTTGGGCTCGTGAAGTAGGTTTTTTTTCTAGCAGAACTGACGAACTCAAGGACAAAAGTTTGGCAAGTGCGAGAGAGAAGAGATGAACTTGATGTATATCCCTTGTGCTGCTCAAGTGCGAGAGAGAAGATATGAACTTGATGTATATCCCTTGATCCAACACTCGAGGTTATTAGCTAACAAAATAATCCTATCACTGAACTGGTAGTTGTCTTCTGCCGAAACTGAAAGTGTCGAAACATAACAGTAAACTGCATACATTCAGAGATCGACAGTTGCACTAAACAGAGTTGCATTTGAGATAAACAGACTTGGATTGCTAAATGGCAACAACATTAGACAAACATCTCTAACGAGAGATGGCCATCAAGTAAAAACTTCCTAGAGCAAGTATTCCTAAAGCTATCAGATTGGATTGCTTCTTCAACTCAATCAGCTTCTTGAAGTTCTTGTTCATCTTCTTCAATTCCATCTTCAGTTCGACATCTACCACCGTTGGGTATTCCGGACGTGCTGCTGCTGCCGGAGCGGCACTATCATGGGGCAGATTGAACTCGCGGATTGCATTCCCCCTCGAATCCAGCAAGCCCAACCCTTGAAGCCTCTGGATGTAATCATCCATCCACTCGAAATGTTGGCATTTCTTCACTATCTGAAGATGAAATCACGTAACCTAAATCCCAAATCTAACAGATTTTTTTGAGAAATTAGAGATAAAGGATGCGAGGAAAACTCAGATCTAACCTGCCCCTCCGGCTTGCTCTCGCATTTGACGAACTCGCGCCCAAAGTTCCCATTCTTCTCCTCCTTTGAAGTCAATCGCTTCAGTGGCGCAGTCCGTGGGCAGTCAGTGCATCGAGTCATCGGCACTGGACCATACACCGGCCACGTGGAACGGGGGGCTGACGAGGAGGTAGACATATCGCGGGAGAGGAAGAAACAAAGGAATTGCTCGAGAGGAAGAAGAACGAGAAGATGGGGAAAGAAACAGAGGAACTGCTCGAGATCTGCTCGATGCCTTTGTCTGTCAGATGGAGAAGAGGATAAGGGGAAGCTATATTGACGATTTGCCACATTGTACTTTGCAATTTGAATATTTGAACCAACTCATAACACTGACATGTGGTGGTCATGTGCGAAAAATACAATTTCATATGTAAAGTGGGCCAGATTGTAAAAGGGAGTGCA
Organism: Triticum aestivum; assembly: GCF_018294505.1. Lineage (NCBI taxonomy): Eukaryota > Viridiplantae > Streptophyta > Magnoliopsida > Poales > Poaceae > Triticum > Triticum aestivum. The sequence goes on along the minus strand of NC_057798.1, from coordinate 787,861,099 downwards.
GTAGCCAATCAGGATGCGTCATGCGGATCGCGCATGCCTGCCCCCACATCTGACGGGTGGTGTTTGGCACTTGGTAGGATCCGACAGCGGACGTTCGATGCTACGGTTTGGAGCATTTCTGCGGGGTTACGAGCCAGTCAACGGGATTATTAGGGTTTGACCAGATTTCAAACGGCCATAACTAAATTAGAAAAAATCGCAAAAATATAAAAAAAACGTAGTTCGTCCATTAATGAGACCTAGTTACCATAAAAATATATAAACTTGGTATAGGGGCTTTTTTTTTGAAAAATCGTTTTTTGAAGTGATCTGTCGAAATGAAGTTCAAATGTTTTTAAAAATTCAAAAAAAATCAAAATGTTGTAATTCTTGCGCACATAGCCGTCATATGTGACAAGGTTATGAGAGAAAAATATAAACTTGGTGTAGGTAATTTTCATGAAAAAAGGCTTCACACAAATGAGCTATCACCTATGAACATGTTCAGAGTTTGTAGAATAGGGAGAGAGGGTTTAGGGTTTGAAAATAAATCAAAATAATTCAAAACAAATCTGAAAAATCTCCATAGCTTCATTTTGGAGTGAATAAGAAGGATCTGAACTTACCTTTTCATTTTCATATCTAAAACGTTTTATTTGACGGTTTTGAATTAAAAGCATATTTTTTCAAAAAAAATGTAGTAATATGAATATTAATCAATAAATAGTGAGACTTCGTTTTTACCCTATATATATGGAACAAGTGTTAATAAAAATATATATGCCTCATTTAGACAAGGTCAAAAAAACTTGATTTCAAATAGGGCTGTTTACCCCAGCTTTCGAGCTCGTTTCTAGCACATTTCTAATTCGGACTGTTCACCTATGAATATTGGACTTCAAATGCTCGATCAAATACACCAAACAGAGCAATGAACCTCCAATGTTCAACTTCAACTTTGGCTCGATTCCAAATTTTGGCCCAAATTCAAATCTTGATTTAAATTAAAATTTTGATGGAAATTTGAATTCTGACTCAAAGTAGAAGCAACACTATTACAACTGATAAGTTTTCACAGTAGCTCAAATCTAGCAAGTTTAAATATACCAACATCTTAATACAAATCTACCAAGTTTTAAGGATCGACTCGCCCTCAAATTGACAACACAAACATTTCCAAACAACTTAATTCAAATTTTCGACTTGCTCCTTGTGTTTGCAGCTGGCGTCACCGTCTTTCTCCTGGTTTCCCTCGTTGAGATGCTCCTTTCTTTCAAACTCTTATTCCTTTTGATCTTTACTTGGGGTTTTCGCCATGGAGGTGCTGATGGAGTAGTTCCACTCGCCGAGCACTTGACGACCAATTGACGGTCATCTATGGGTTCAGTAATCTTTAAAGGCACAATTGGAAAAATTACCCCCTCCTCTTCCTCTCTTATAGCTTCAAAACCATCAAAGGCCATGGTTTCAAAATCTTCTGCTTCGTCATCTCTTGGCCTTTTCTCAATAGAGCTGGTAAATAAAATTATAAGCCATAGGCAAAAAAGAGAACAAATGTAAACAAAATGGTAGTTGCATTCTACAAATGCAAACACATACCAAGATGCTTCATTTGCTGCTGCATTCTCCACTGCTTCAATTGCTGCTGCATTCTCCACTACATCTTCTGTCTCCATTGCTACTGCATTCTCCTCTGCATCTTCAGTCTCCATTGATGTTGCATTCTCCTCGGCATTGGCTGATGTCCATATTTCCTCCTCTCCAAATGATGCATCCACTGCATTGGTACAAAGCCTAGCAAAATACCCCAGAACTCCACATTTTTTGCAAGCACGCTTGTTTGGTAGACGACCCTCCTCACCTGCTCTAATCCTCTGGTTCCTTGGTCTTCCTGGTGGTCTAGTAATGACAGGAGCATGGAGTTTGAACCCTGGATCTACTATGTTCCATTGATTTTTCCCCAAGAGTGCAGGCACATTGTCAGCATAAGCAGCCATAAATTTGGCAACAGAGAAATACTCAGAGCAATATTGATCAACTTCACCATCTGCACCCCCGATAACGGTCATCAGATGTAGGGCATGTATGCATGGCTTCCCACGGATCTGCCATTGCCTACAAGTACATTCTCTAGTACTTAGGTTCACAGGATACCTCCATACCCTATTTTAGTGTCAGTATAGGTAACCTCTCCCTCATATGTACCAGATCGAATACATTTCATCTTCAGTCCTCTTGCCTTCAAGTGCAATGCCTTAATCAGTGATGGGATCATTTGATGACCAACATATTGTGTTTCTGCAATTCTTTTGCGAAGAGCTATCTTTATCATGATCATCTGCCTCATCTTGTCAAATGCTTGCCACAACAAGAGCCCTTTCACTGACTTGAACTTTGAATTGAAGCATTCTGCAAGGTTACTGTCACATAATCTACTTTGCAGATTTTGTTGAAGTTGCTTCTTGACCACACCTTGCCATGATGTGCATCCATGTACTCCTTCACAAGAGGATTTTGTGCATACAACACTCTCAAATGGTGTTCATGCTTCCTTTTGCTGCATGTGTATGATGCTGGCCATAAGTTCTCATCATAAACATTACCTTTGAACTTCTTTTTGAAATTATGCGCTAGGTGTCGCATACATTCCCTATGCTCCACTCCAGGGAATACAATTTCTACTGCACTCTCTAAACCCTTGCAAGCATCTGTGTGTATAGCTAAACCTGGGGGTGTGCCTATAATGTTGCGCAACTGCTGCAGAAACCAAACCCAACTTTCCTCAGACTCTGCCTCCACCACACCAAATGCAACTGGGAATAGCCAGTTGTGTCCATCAACTAGCAGAAGCTGCTACTAGCTGTCCTCTCCATCTTCCAGTCAAATGTGTAGCATCTACAGCCAAATAGGGCCTGCAACCATCTAGAAACCCCTGCCAGCAAGCCTTGAAACAAACAAAAGCCCTTCTGAAGCACTCCTTCTCAAATGACTTTCCTTTTATTTTGAATGGAACTGTATGCTTATCAATCTCTACAACAATCCCTGGACTTGCCATCTCCACTTCAGCTTTGAAAGTGTAAAGCAGCTGAAAACTGTCATTCCATTGACCATTAATTCTGTCAAGAGCCTTTTCCCTAGCATTGAAAATTCTCATGTAAGGAATTTCTATCTTGTACTTCTCAAAAAGCTTCCCATGGAGTGCTGTTGGACCAAGTCCAGGTTCTTCTCTCAGCCAATCCAATATAGCATCTGCCACCCACCTAGTTTTTGCTAGCTTGGTTTTGGCCTTCCCCCTCCCCTCCAGGTGGACAGGTGTGCTTGTGTGGGTTTTTCTTTATCTGAAACAAAATAAAAGGGTAAAAAACAGTTAAGAAACCTTAATCAATGATCTGAAACTAAATTACTAACTGAACTTGGATTACCTGAATATATTTGCTCTTTCTCATACGAGATGCATGCAACTTCCACCTACACTAGGATATGGACAAAAAACTGTAAACCTTGCTGGCCCACTCCTTTTAATCTTATAGGTGTTTTCAGATATAATGCACCACGTTGTCACTGCATTCCGACAGTCCACCATTGATTGGAAAATGGTACCTACACTAAGCTCAGGTTTTTCCCTGTTCCACTCAATTGTTGGCATGTCATCACCATCGTATTCATCCTCGATTAAGCTGTCCATGTTCTCCACCTTCTCTTCATCATCAGTGTCATCAAACCTAGCTTGGCTGATGGGCTCCTCCATATATTCATCATCCACTGCTTGCTGACTAGCTACATCGACCAGTTCAGGCAACATCATCTCGTCTTCATCATCATTTGTAGGCACTGCCTCGTCAGGTTCTGCATCTTCTTCTACACCAACTGCAGAAGGTACACGAGAAGCAGCAGCTGAATCAGAACCAGAGTTGGCAGCAGGCATGTTGTGGCTCCATGAACCACTTGCTTTACTTGGTGTCGACCTACAAGGAGTGTCGGGGTGCTGGCTATTAGCATAGACAGATGATGTCTGAACTCCCTTCCCCTTCGCCCGTTCTGCGCGTGGCTGAAGCACATCGATTTGGAGTTTACCGAATCGGCAGCCAGCAATCCCAGCAAAAAGCAACGGCATATGATCGTCGCAAGTTAGTGGGAGAAATCTTTGCTCTTCACTGCTAAAGTAATTCAGTTCAACAGCATCGGCATCACTCCAGGGATAGGTGTTTCGGAGCTCAGCTTGCAAATCTTTGGAAGATATGATGGTTTCTACCACTTTGGGATAGAAAAATGATGAAATCAAATGTGGTTTAGTACCACGCAGCACACTAGCTTCCGTTCTAATCGCTAGCCGGAAAGCCAGCGCGGGATCAATCCTATTTTGTTGAAACAAAGGCTTCAGTTAGCCGGGTAAAATCGAGCACAAATTCGAACGATTCAAGCAAACAGAAGTCAAATACGGCCTACAATACGACTTAGAACGTCAATTCGAGAGGAAACGATGCTTACCCAGGTTTAATCCATGAATTATCTGCCGCGGATTCGACCCAATCCTCTCCACGGTCGACTGCATTCCGGGCGTCCTCACTCAACATCGCTATGTAATCCCAGATGGGGGTGGGCTATATCTGGCGGAGACGCGGCGTCACCGACGAACGGAATAGGGGCATAGGGTGGAGGAAACAACTGCAGTGGACGCAACACGACGCCGGCGGAGGGGTTGGGGCAGCGCGGTGCGGTGCGGCCTGTCTAGATCTGTTTCAGATTCAGACAAGCTGCCCAATACGTGTGTCCTTGCGGTCCCACCCATCAGCAAGCAACGGTCAGACGAAGACTCGGCCCCACTCGTCAGCAATTAACGGTCAATGGATGGTCAAGACGGCAAAGGTCCGTTATGAGCATTTGTGAGAGTTTCAGCTAAGGAAGAGGGGAAAAGTGAGCAAAAGTTTGGAGCGTGGGGAAAAGTGAGCACAACTAAGGAACCAGGGGCACTAATTTAAATATCCCTTGAAATAAACCAGAGCTCCCAAGCGCGGCCTTACCGTTTCATGTCGTCTCAGTTTCTCGAAGGTGCTCATAGGTGTCCGATGATCCTGGCTTCCTCAATGAGCAGCGGGCGCTGTATCAGACCATCCGTAGGGCCCGCGAGGCCCTCTCCATTGTCCTTCGAGTTGTTGCGCTCGCCGTGGCGCCGAGCATTGTTAACATCGTCAACGAACATGAGGATTCAGGAGATGACTTTATTTTGACTGGATGACACTAGGGACCCACTAGGGCCATAGCCGTACGTACGCAAGTGCCTCCTCATTATGTACAACTATATTTTTTTGCTTTTTCCTGGTTTCCTGACATCACGGTCCCACACCATTGTCAACCTATGTAGTCAATATAAATGAGAGAATTGTACAAGGTGTGGCCGACAGCTGGGACCAAGCAGCTCGAGCAGTATTTGTGTTTTTGAGGCATGAGCACTGCAGAGTTTTTCTTGGCGATGATTTCGTTGTTGTTCAGAGGAGAGCAGGGTATTAACTGGGCGGGCTGTGGCCCGTCTAGCCCAGGCCAGATACTAATTTTTTCAAGATGAAAATGGCTAGCCCAGCTATACGTTTTTTTGAGGAATACCCAGGCAAGGTAAACTTGTTATTCTCCGCCCCGCTGGGCTGCAAATCTTTCCTAGTAGGGATGCATTAGGATTAACAGGAAAATGGGCTTTAAAAAATAATAAATGGATGTAACTATAAAAACTGGGTAGTAACTATAAAAAATGCACCAAACAAGAAATTAGTTTATAAAATATTATTTATGGATTTTGAAAATCTTAAATTTTCATTGTTGTGCGCGCAATGTTTCTTTGGATTTTTACGTAATACAAATTCATATTTAATCTGACTCGAAATTTCGGGATAAAAATATTTCGGATCCCATCAAAATGTGGGAAATTTTATTGAAAAATTTTGTATTCAACGGTTGGTTTAAATTATTAATCGTTGTCCTAGCTAGAAAATGGGTTGTACTTTTAACAATATGTAAATGGGCTGTTGTAAATTCCATTAGAATTCAAAAATTGGATGTACATTCTTACAAAACGCAAATGGGCTATAAGTTCTCTGCCACACACTTGTGGGCCTACTAAGTGAAGCGTCCCCTAAAAAATAAGTTGACGCGTATGCAAGGCTTTGTCAACTTATTATAGTTAACACACGGTTCTAGCAGCAGTGGCCGTTGGATGTCTATCCAACGGCTGTCGTGCTTCTTCTTCAATCTCGGATATTCTTAGCTTCGGCCGTCCAAAAATTGATTCCTTCCCCTGACATCTGGGGCGCACCGTTTCGGAGGCTGACCTGTGGGGCTACTAAGTTGGAGCGTACCAAGGGCTTTGCCAACTTAGTCAATATAAACGATTCTAGCTTCAGTGACCGTACGATGTCCATCCAGCGGCCGTAGTGCCTCTTCAACCTCTAATCTTCTTACTCCAGCCACCCAAAGCAGCGCCGGTCGTGCCGCCTGCTCCTGCCTCCCGTGGCCGACTGTGCTGCTGCGGAGGCCTCACCGCCCCCATACTACTCCCACCGCTGGCCAGGTCATCCCTCCACTCACACACACCCCCTGTTATTCTGCGGCGACGGCAGCCTCACACCGTAGCCGAACCAGTGAACCCTCGTACTCCTCTCCGCGCGGGCTTCCGCTGCTGCGTCTTCCCCAGCTCCGCGTCATCCCCTTCCTGGGCCTCGCCGTCGTCCACCGCCCTGGTGCTCTCGGAGCGTCATGGTCAACGTGGTCAACGACCGACTTCCATCGGAAGAGTACTGTATGTGGAGAGGCTGACAGCTGGATCCAAGGCGGCCGCAAGGAAGTGCCTCCTTATTACGCGCGAAATAATTATTCCTCCACCTGACAGCAGGGACCCACCAGACGGGCCACCTTATTTCGCGAAAAAAACGTTTCCCCCTGACTCCTGGGACCCACTTGACGGGCCACCGTATTTCGCAAAAAAAATGTCCCCCCTGCTGTCAGCTCGGACCCATCGGAAGTGCCTCCTTATTACGCACAAAAAAATGAATACTCCCCCTGCTAGCTTGGACCCACATTGGTGGGAGGCTGACTTGTGGGCCTACTAAGTTGACGGGGATGGAGGGCTTTGTCAACTTAGTCAATATGAACGATTCTAGGTCCAGTGACCGTACGATGTCCATCCAACGGCCGTAGTGCTTCTGCAACCTCTGGTCTTCTTTCTCCAGCCGCCCAAAGCAGTGCCGGTCGTGCCGCCTGCTCCTGCCTCCCGTGGTCGGCTATGCTGCCGCGGAGGCCTCACCGCCCCCTACTATTCCCACAGCTGGCCAGGCCCTGTGGCGATGGCAGCCTCACACCGCAGCCGAACGAGTGAACCCTCATACTCCTCTTCCCGTGGGCATCCACTGCCGCGTCTTCACCAGCTCCACGCCGTCCCCATCCTAGGCCTCGCCGTCGTCCACCGCCCTGGTGCTCTCGGCGCGGCGTGGTCAACATGGTCAAGGAACGACTTCAATCGGTCGTGGATTGTTCATGGAGAGGCTGACATCTGGATCCAGGGCCGCAGCAAGGAAGTGCCTCCTTATTACGCGGAAAATAATGATTCCTCCACCTGACAGCAGGGACCCACCGGACGGGCAACCGTATTTCGCGAAAAAAAACGTTTCCCCCTTGACTGCTGGGACCAACCAGCTACACCTTCGCACGCAAGGAAGTGCGTCCGGGCAAAAAAAACGATTCATCCCCAGACTGCTGGGACCCACGAGCTACATCTTCGCATGCAAGAAAGTGCCTGATAGTCGGGACCCACCTGGTCGAAGCGTACGTAGCGTTGTCATTCTGGTCACGAATGTGTACGTACATATATACTTGTCGATGTAGAGGCGCACACGTGTCGTACTAGAGGCGCGCACGTAGCATGTACACGTACGTACAGCGACCAGTGTGCAAGAAAATAATACGGCCACGTATGTGTACATACGGGCGGGGTCTCGAACGCCTACTCGTGCATACGTACGGCCAGGGCTCGTGTACATGGCTGGGCCGGAACAGAGAAACAACGTCTTCGTCGTGTTCCTGGGGAGGCAACGGAATGCGTCATGTGCATGGGGAGGCAACAGAATGCGTCGTGTTCATCGGGAGGCAACGGAACGCGTGGGAGCCAACCGGCTTGGTCGAAACGGAATGCGTCGTCGTGTTCATCCAGAGGGATTGGACGGAACAAGCGATGGAAACGAGGCCTGGCGTACCGCAGAACGGAGGAAACGGCCTTGTGTTCGACCGGCCACGTTCGAAACGAGGGTCCTGTTGATCGGGAGGGGTCTGGCGTACCGCCAAACGGAGGAAACGGACCTCCTATAGTCGAAACGGGGGTCCTGTTGATCGGGAGGGGTGTGGCGTACCGCAAAACGGAGGAAACGGACCTCCTACGGTCGAAACGGGGGTCATGTTGATCGAGAGGGGTGTGGCGTACTGCAAAACGGACGAAACGGACTTGTGTTGGAGCGCTATGGTCCAAACGGGGGTCCTGTTCATCTAGAGGGGTGTGGCATACCGCAAAACGGGACTCCACGGGATACTGTTCGTCTCCACCGTCGACCTCCTCCAGCCTCCACGGGCTACCGTCGACCTCCTCCAGCCTCCACGGGCTCCTGTACATCCAGCCTCCACCGCGCGCTACTCCATCGGCTACTGTTCAACCACCCCTCCACGGGCACCCCTCCACCACCTACTGTTCATCTATCCCTCCACACCACGGGGTCCTGTTCATCCAGAGGCAACGCCACCGGTCACTATTCATCCAAAACCCCCACAACGCTCACTGTTCATCCCAGAGGCAGCATCGATCGGCCTCAGTTAGCAGCAGTAGCAAAGGAATCGCTCGATCGGGTTCAGTTAACAGCCATCGATCGATTGCTCGGGTTCAGTAACGCGTAGCCTGCAGTGCAATCGCTCGGGTTCAGTTAGAGCCCAATGCCTCGCTCGGGTTTAGTTAGAGCCAACGCCTCACACACACGCGCGTACGTGTACGAGAGAAACGCGCATCGCTCGGTCCCGACCTGCCAAAGAATTTCATGCAGCCCCTGAACCAGGCTTCAATGACGATGAGTCCGGCGCGCATATTGACTTCGGCATTTCAAGGCGGGTTCCTTCTCCAAATACTCCATAAGAGATTTAGAACACAAGGATCGTGTCCGGCTCAGCAAAACAAATTCCACATTCCACCATAGAGAGTATAATATTCCACAGATCTAATGTGCTGACAGCTTTTTGTAGCATGACATCACGCCACGGTTCGGTCACTATTCGAACCGTTTTTCACAACCAGCCACTGCACATATCGTGAAGCGGTTTTATCGGCACGTCTTGTCGAACCAGAGATCATGTCCCCTTATCACGGGATCCTCATCAATATAGACGTGGTTAACCCAATCGTGCCATCAAACATGGCGTTTGGGGAATAAGCGATTTTAGCAGGCAAGTGGGGAGGCCCAGGATATTTTCTGCCTTTATAAGGGGATGAGAGTCTTCCCCTTCACCCACGCCCTTCCCTATTCATCCATTCCTTTCCGCCCGAGCCCTAGTGCCCAACCGTTTCTCTTCGTCGCCCAAAAAGGCTTCCCAAAGATGTCCGGATCTGGAGCAGGAGGCAAGTGGATGGCCTCTACCATCCGGGAGAAGGACATCAAAAAGCTTCGGGGGGCCGGGTATTTGGCCAAGAGAATTGGCCACCGTCTTCCGACGGCGGGACAGATAGTCCCCACCCCGGAACCCCATGAGAGGGTGGTATTTCTCCCTCATTTTGTCCGCAGGCTAGGGTTTCCCCTCCACCCATTTGTTCACGGCGTCATGTACTATTACGGGATTGATTTCCATGATCTATCCCCAAATTCCTTTCTCAACATCTCGACATTCATAGTCGTGTGCAAGGCCTTTCTCCGCGTTCCGCCGCCCTTCGGCTTATGGCTGAAGGTTTTTAATGTAAAGCCCAAGGTAGTGAGCGGCGAGCATGCCGAATGCGGAGGCGCCATGGTGAGCAAGATGCCCAATGTCACATGGCCGACAGGGACTTTCAATGATTCCATCAAGGAGTGGCAGCAGAAATGGTTCTACATCACCGAGCCGTGTGGCAAGGAGTGGACCGCCATTCCAGAGTTCAGATCCGGTGCCCCCCTGCGACTTATGTCATGGCACGAGAAGGGCCTGAGCTGGGTTTCGTCTGACGAGCTATCAGAGCTCCAGACGCGCGTCCAAGACATGGAAGACAAGAGCATCAAGCTCGTCAATGTAGTCCAGGTGATGTTGGTTCGCCGGATTCTACCATGTCAACACCGAGCTTGCAATCTATGGGAGTTCGACCCGGCCAAGCACCAGACCCTGCTAGAGCTCTTTGGCTCTACACACAAGGACATCTGGAAGGTGCTTTTCAAGTCCGGCAAACCGTGGCCGGACTCCACCGAGGACCATGGATACCAACTGTCCCGCCCCACAAGTTCGGTAAGCAACTGAATGTTTGATAATTCATGCATTCTGTCCGTACATCCTCAGGGAGACACTTAACATATTTGCCATCATTTTTCCTAGGGCTGCGTGAAGAAGGTGGGGCGGATCTACTGTCCTGCCCCTCTGCCAGAAGAACCGGCCGGACCACTCCTGACGAAGATGCTGGTCCCGGCGCCATATAAAGCGCCGAAGAAAAAGACCTAGAAGGAGGCCAAGAAGACCAGGGGCGGCCTCCGTCGCCGTGGTACCGCGGACACAAAATCCAAAGCCTCCAATGCCCATTCTTCCTGCGAAGAGGACGAGGAGGAGGAGGACGAATCCCCCACAGGTGGAAAGAAGAAAAGAACGACCTCCAGCTCCTTGGAGGCCGATTCGCCTAAGAGGGGAAAAACTCTTCTTCAAGAGGAGTCCACCGGCACCACCGATAGCTGCCCGGAGTGGGATCCCAGGGCCGAGCCCCTGGTGAACTCGTAAGCATAAAATCCGAACACACTCATGCGTCCGCACTTGTCACGGCATCACATTCTAATCTGAGTCGTGCTTTTCTTTTTCAGTCCAACGAAGCCCCGCGCCGAGCAATCCTCGTCAGTGGATCTGCTGGGTTCGGACGCTATGGGGAGCGGGACACACCTGAAGGCCTCCTCCTCCAAACGTAGGAACGAAACCGAGGTTTCATCCCAGAAGGACCCAGGCCACAGAGGAGGGGAGAAGGTCGCGAAGGCGGCGCCAGGAGGCCATATGTCACACCCTAGCTAGTCATGCATCAGAGTGTGTGCATCATGTTTAAATTTCCATTTAATTTGAAATGGGGATTTGTGAAACCCTCAGAATCATTTTTGAAAATGATCCAAATAAAAATTTCTCCAAAAAGGTCCAAGAAAATGCTCATGTTGCTCTCTGAAAATATTGGACAGAGATAAAAATCAAACCAATATTTTCAAGAGCTCATAGGTATTTATTTTGGGCATTTGGAATTAATGCATAAATATTTGCTTTGGAAATATATTAGTTATATATATTAATATATGTCCAAAAATTATGCCACCTGCTGGGGAGCTCTGTAATAATATATCTAGCTCCTGCAAAAATTGGCATAAGGTTATAAAATGATTTAATATTTTATTTAAATCAAAACAAATGTCAGAAATTAGAAAACAGAAATAAATAAAAGGGAGAACCTTACCTGGGCTCCTCCCTGTGCAGCCCAGCCAGCTGGCCGGCCCAGCCAGCAGGCGGCCCAGCCCGTCTCCCCCCTCTGTCGTCTTCGTCCTCGACAGAGGGAGGGGAGTGTGCCCGGCGCGCGCGCGCGCCACCGCGCCACGCCACCTCCCTTCCTGCCTGCCTGGCGCCCTTCTCGTCGCCCTCGATGCCCCGGACGACGCCACGCCCTCCCCTGCTCTCTCTCACTCTCCGTCGGTTCTTCCCCTCCTCCCCCTCGCTCTCTCTCTCACGGCCGAACACCACCATCGCCGCCGTCCGCCATAGCAGCCGCCACCGGCCACCCCTCGCCCCTCCGTTGAGCTCAGGAGCTCCGCCGCGACCCCCTCTTCCTCCCCACCAAGCCAAGCCCCTCGGGAAGCTCTGCATCGCCTCCATGCCATCGTCTTCCTCCTCGGGCTCCGACCACCATCGCCGTCGATTCGCCGTCTCCAGCGCGTCCCCGAGCCTGTTTCGACGCCCACTGCAACCGCGGTGAGCTCCGCCACCGTTTCCCCCTCTTTTCCCCCTCGTTCCCGCACCGTAACCCCGTTTCCCACCACGGCCGAACCTCCGCCGTCGCCGAGCTCGCCGTCGACGCAGCTCCGGTGACCATTTGGTCACGGGCGTGCACCCGTTGAGCTTGCCGCGACCCGTAGAGCCCCTCCAGCGCCTCAGCTCCCTCGCTTGCGAGCAGCAGCACCGATCCCGACCGCACCCGAACTCCGGCCGCCGCTCACGAGCTCGCCGTCGTCGGTACCGGCCACCACAGGCACGACCACCACCACCGTTCGACGCGCGGGAGCAAGGGCTCTCCAACGAGCCCAAGCACGGCCTCGCCCGTGCCCTGTAGCGCGTTTCCGTATCGCGCCGCCGTCTCGGGCCTCGCCGGCGTCATGTCGCCGGTGGGTTTGACCTGTTTGACCTGGGGTTTGACCCCCACAGGCACGACCACCACCACCGTTCCCTGTAAGTCTGTGCCACTTTGGGTTTACGACTAGTCATGTCAGCTCGGGCTCCTTATCATATGGATGCTAGCGACACTATCATATACGTGAGCCAAAAGGCGCAAACGGTCCCGGGCAAAGGTAAGGCGACACCCGTGGGGATACCGTGCGTGAGGCCACAAAGTGATATGAGGTGTTACCGGCTAGATCGATGTGACATCGAGTCGGGGTCCTGACACCATACTTCTGGGGCCGGTTACACGGGAGAGAAAAACCCCGTGGGTGTCGACGGCGGAGGTCATCTTGAATCCGGACCCAAGCCGGACACGATTCTAGAGACCCATAAGGTGCCCGAGTCCCATCCATCGGTCGCCTCTATTCCACCAGGGGTGCCGGATACTTTATTGGCGGCGCTGAAGGGTGCCTCCATCGTTGATGAACACCGTGCCCTCATGGGTGCGGTGATTGAGAAGATTCAGTCTGCTGAGAGTGGACTGAGCGAATCTTCTGTCAGCCTCATAAGAGGCTTTGAGGTATGTTTTATGAGTTCTTGGGAGAATGTCATGGTATAGATAGTAGCCCTTGATACACTGTTCAGTGAAAGAAAGAACCGGACAGGGGATCAAATTCATGTTTCCAGGAGACTCACTTGATGATATTTATCACTCTTTTTAATCAGCAGGTATCTATAGCGACTGCGGCCTCTCAAGTTGCGGAAGTATCCGGACTAAGGCGTAGTCTGAAGCGGGCCAAAGGAGAACTTGGCCAAGTGAAGAGACAGCTGGAGGATAATCAAGGTATGTAGAAACCTTGTTTATGTAGCACGAAAGGATGAGTCTGCATGATAACAATCTTTTGATAATGTGCTCTAGGGGCGTCGGCCGAGATTGAGACCTTGAAGAAGGCTGTGGCCGAAGCCGAGAGGAAAGCAGCCGCAGAGCAGGTGCTCCGTGAGAAGCATGAGGCCAGAGTTATTGAGGCTGAGCGAGAGCTTCAAGAGCCCGTGCGGAAATGCGAGACCCTGGAGCAGAGTTTAGCAGGGAAAGAATCCGAACTCTCCCAGGCTCGCCGAGCCGCAAGTGATGCCCGGGGCGAAGCCCAAGGTGTCCTGAAGGAAATCCAGGAGGCGAGGAAGATTGCGGCCGGTAAGGCTTTTTCTATAAAAAGCAAGTATAGGAGATGAGAAATCAAGTTTGGCAATCTTGAGTTTTGATGTATACAGGGGTATTTGTGGAGCTGCCGTGCAGCATATCTGATGCCGCCCAATTCTACCGAGCCGAAGGGGGGAATACTGCGGATAAGGTCTTCTACATGCAGTATCTGGCACCGAATTATCCGGTGCCTTTCTCCAATCAGCTGAAGCAGCTGGTCGAGCTGCACAAGGCGGCCGAATTAGCCATGAAGGATTTAATTATCCAGCTGTGGCCTGCTGAGCCGATTCCAAGCAGCTACTTCGGGCTCGTGAAGCGGCTTGTAGGTGCCTGCCCTCGACTCGAAGTCATCAAGCGGTCAGTCTGCATAGAGGGTGCGCGAATGGCATTCGCCCGTGCCAAGGTGCATTGGGGGAAGATGGATGCGGAGATGCTGATGACCGAGGCACCGCCGGAGGGGAAGGAGCACCACAAGCCCGAACTGTATCATGAAGGTGTCTTGAAAGGAGCCCGCCTTGCGGAGGAGCAATGCACCAAGGACATTATATTTCCATGAATACGGTCATGTTCATCTGTTGTAATACTTGAACAAGAGCATTTTTATCATCTATTGCTTTGTCGTTTGAATGTTTTTCATCCTGTGCGTCCGTTGTATATAATAATTCTGAGAGTCGGCCAGTCGTCGGCTTCCACCCCCACGTACTGAGTACGGGGGTGTTCGGGATAAACCTGAGCACTCTTTATCCAAGTTTTGGGTCCCTAAAGGAGGTGTTCAGCACAGCGAACCAGGCAATCGGACTATAGGGCTTTATCGCTCTCACTTAGCCATAGGAGTTGTTTCGAGGAAGGTAGGCGCAGCCCCTAGTGTTTGGAAGTCCGCACAAGGGGCTCTATAAGCGCCTGATCGGAAAAGGCCGATCCATCGCACGCTGCATTGGTTATAGCATTATGCGGAAGAAATCCATAAAGATTTTAGAACCTCTCGAATAGCTGACCAGCTCTCGCTACATCATGACAGTCAATTTTCGGCTTTGTCTACTGAGGTGCTCGTCCGGAAGAACCGGGACACAATTGCAGTAGTTCTCCCAGTGCTACCTTAGCCGATATAGCGGAACGTAAGGTACCAACATATAGGAGCCCGGCAAACCCAACTATTGACCCAAGACATGATTCGAAGTTGATGCATATAATGCTATAAGTTCGGGGTACCGAACTACCGTGAAGGTGTTCGGACTTTTTTATCGTAGTATGAGCGTGATGAAGCCCCTGGCATATTGAGGCATATTGCAATAAGCAGCCGCCTTTTAACAAAGGAATTTTAAGTAAGAAATAGTAACAGGTGAGCATCATATAAATCCACATGTTGTATTTGAGTAATACGTCAATTCGCATGAGTACAGGTGATGTGATAAAAAGAAATATGATTACGAAACCTGCTGATACCAGGCGTGCGGGAGTTGTGTTCGGATCTGGGGTGTAGTCGCATGATTACAGGGGAATATCAAGAAATTCCCTGACGCGCTCAAACTGTTCCCACGGCTTCCATCATGGCCTATGTAGAGGTGAACCTATAAAGAAATCGTAAGAAATGGTTTTGCGCCACCTGGCAGTTGAGCCGCAACATGTGGCTTGTTCTATCCTTTTCTGAAGTGTTTTTAATTTATCTCCGGGCGGGCCGGGCTATCCTGCCGCGCAGTAGTTCGGATTCCTTTGTTGGTGTCTGGGAGCTTTGCCTTCGACTCGAGGTTCGACTGTAAGGTGCCGTTCATTGTTCTTGCTGTTAAACTGGTGGTAGAATCTTCGGCCGGGAGGGGAAATTTGTTTCTGCCGTTAACCGTGATGACACCGCGTGGACCGGGCATCTTTAATTTATGGTAGGCATAATGTCGCACCGCGTTGAACCGAGGAAATGCAGTTCGCCCGAGCAGTGCCTGATGGTCGCTGCGAAAGGGGACGATGTCGAAGACTAAGTCTTCGGTACGGTGATTGTCCAGAGATCCGAAGACCACTTCCAGTGTGATTGAGCCCGTGCAACAGGCCTCTACACCTGGTATTATACCTTTAAAGTTGGTTTTTGTGGGATTGATCCTTGAAGGGTTGATGCCCATTTTGCGCACTGTATCCTGGTAAAGCAGGTTCAGGCTGCTGCCTCCGTCCATAAGGACTTGTGTGAGGTGGAATCCGTCAATGATGGGGTCGAGGACCAATGCGTCCGAACCGCTATGATGGATACTGGTAGGGTGGTCCCTGCGATCGAAGGTGATCGGGCAAGAGGACCATGGGTTGAACTTTGGGTCAATAGTATACACCTCCCTTAGTGCACGTTTCCACTTGGGAATGTGGCTTGCGCGTATCATATTCACCGTTTTCACCTGGGGAAGGAATTTCATCTTTCCTCCTATATTCGGTGATCGGGGCTCTTCGTTGTCGTCGTCTCTTTGAGATCCCTTCCCCTTGTTCTCGGCGCCTGACCTGCCGGCTTGTCTGAAGACCCAACATTCTCTATTGGTGTGGTTGGCTGGTTTTCCAGGGGTGCCAGGAATTTGGCATGGACGGTCGAGTATGCGGTCAAAACTGGACGGGCCTAAATTGTTTTTGTTGAATTGTTTCTTCCACTGACCGGCTTTGGGGCCGCTGAATCCGGCATTGACTAACATATCTTCTGCATTAACACCATTTTTGCGGCGCTTGTGTTTGTTGCGCCGTGATTTATCGTTGCTATCTTTAGCTTTAGATGTGCCTGGATTGCTTGCTGTATTGTTGCTACGGGCCAACCAACTATCCTCGCCTGTGCAAAAGCGAGTCAGGAGTGTTGTGAGAGCTGCCATGGACTTTGGCTTTTCCTGACCGAGATGTGGAGCAAGCCATTCGTCATGGATGTTATGTTTAATGGCCGCTAGGGCTTCGGCATCCGGACAGTCAACAATTTGGTTCTTTTTGGTTAGGAACCGGGTCCAAAATTTCATGGCTGACTCTCCGGGCTGCTGAGTTATGTGACTTAGATCATCAGCATCTGGTGGGCGTACGTAAGTGCCCTGGAAGTTATCAAGGAATGCATCTGCCAGGTTCTCCCAAGTCCCGATGGAGTTTGCCGGCAAGCTATTCAGCCAATGCTTGATGGCGTGTAGTTTTAATGGGAGGTACTTGATGGCGTGTAGTTCATCTCCGCGGGTCATGTGAATGTGGAGAAAAAAATCTTCTATCCATACCGCGGGGTCTGTGGTGCCATCGTATGATTCAATGTTCACGGGTTTAAACCCTTCCGGGAGTTCATGATCCATTACTTCATAAGTGAAGCATAGAGGGTGTGCGGCGCCTCTGTGCCAGGTTTCATTGTATTCGGCCTGGCCGGATTTTTTAGTGTATCCGGCATGACGATTCTTGTCACGCGTTGGGGCGCGTCCCCGTGATCCGTAGATCGATCTTGACTGTCCTGCTTTCTTTTCCAATACATCTCGCAGGTCCTTCGTGTAGCCCCAAGCCTTGGTATTATCGTTTGATTGGCGGCGGGGTGCGGTCTGGACTTTGGGCTGGTACGCCGTTTAGTCGCGGCCACGGGGTGGCCGGTCAACCGCATCATGCACTGGTAGCATGGGCTTTGAGGCCTCTTCCTCGAGTTAAGGTAGCAGCCTGCGCTTTGGGTAGCTTTTGCTAGGGCGCTCGAGTCCGTATTCCTCAGCAGCCAGGACCTCGGTCCATCTGTCAGTTAGCAGATCTTGATCAGCTTGAAGTTGTTGTTGCTTTTTCTACAGGCTTTTTGCAGTGGCTATAAGCCGGCGTTTGAAGCGCTCCTGCTCGATGGGATCCTCGGGCACGATGAATTTTTCATCGCCAAGGCTCACTTTGTCTTCGGAGAGAGGCATGTAATTATCGTCCTCTGATTCTCCATCAGTTTCCTGTTCTTTAGGGCTAGCTTGCCCATCCTCTTGCTCGGCCTACTCGAAGCCTGGCTGGGCAGGATTTTCTTCATCTTCGGCACCATCCGGATCGTTATCTCTTGTGCCGGTATCACTGCTTCTGCTATGGCGGGGCTTGGAGCGGCGCCGATGACGCTGGTGTCTAGATTGCTTCCCCAAGGGGCTATCTTCCATTGCCTCATCGCCATAGTTTTCTTTAGGGGTGTCCACCATGTAAATATCATATGATGAGGTGGTTGGCCATCGCCCTACAGGTGGTGGTTCCTGTTCTTCTCCTACATCATCGTCCATACCGCCGATGTCTTCGGAGTCGAAGTCCAGCACGTTGGTTAAGTCATCAACAGTGGCTATAAATTGAGTGGTGGGTGGGGGACGAATTTCTTCGTCATCCACTACCCACTCATGACGGACATAGTTTGTCCAAGAATCTCCTGACAAGGATAGAGACCTTAATGAGTTCAGCACGTCACCCAGGGGTGAGTGGTGAAAGATATCCGCGGCAGTGAGCTCCATGACGGGTGCCCAATCTGATTCGATAGGCACGGACGCACGTGGTTCGGATCCTGCAGCCGGAGACGAGTCCGGAGGTCCGATAACGCCACTCTCACAGGAGGTGGGATCAGTGTTCGGCTCCGACGCCGATGAGTGTGCGGCCTCCATGGCGGGGCCCATCCACCCATCCTCGGAAGGCACGATTTGCTCTGGACTGATTCACAGAGCCAACGCGGGTGCGATCTCCTGAATACTATCCGACGGCCGATCAAAGTCATGTCCGTCGTGACTGTTCAGCGCACCTGTCATGGGCTAGAATCCGTCGAAGATCAAGTTTCCGCGGATGTCAGCAGTATAGTTGAAGCTTCCAACCCTAACCTGATGGTCAGGGGCGTAGCTGTCGATCTGCTCCAGATGGCCAAGCGAGTTGGCCCGCAGTACGAAGCCGCCGAGTATGAAGATTTGTCCGGGAAGGAAAACTTCCCCCTGGACCGCACCGTAGAAGATGATCGAGGGAGCCATCAAGCCTTATCGCGACGGCACAATGGAACTCTCAATGAAAGCACCAATGTCGGTGTCAAAACCGGCGGATCTTGGGTAGGGGTCCCGTACTGTGCGTCTAAGGCTAATGGTAACATGAGGCAGGGGACACGATGTTTTACCCAAGTTCAGGCCCTCTCGATGGAGGTAATACCCTACTTCCTGCTTGATTGGTCTTGATGATATGAGTATTACAAGAGTTGATCTACCACGAGATCGTAGAGGCTAAACCCTAGAAGCTAGCCTATGATTATGATTGTTGTTGTCCTACAGACTAAACCCTCCGATTTATATATACACCGGAAGGGTCTAGGGTTACACAGAGTCGGTTATAGAGAAGGAAATCTACACATCCAAATATCCAAGCTTGCCTTCCACGCAAAGGAGAGTCCCATTCGGACACAGGATGAAGTCTTCAATCTTGTATCTTCATAGTCCAACAGTCCGGCTAAGGTATATAGTCCGGCTGTCCGAGGACCCCTTAATCCAGGACTCCCTCAGTCGTCGATGATGATATAGTTCTTTGGGCAAGTGCAATCGTTGTCTTCTCCTCTCGGCACGGGGAATCCCATGAATACTTTTAGCTTCTTCTTCAGATCATCATTCTTCTCCACGAGTGTTGCCATTTCCTCCTCATATCCATCGCGTGTTGTCGGTGTTCTGGGAACGGGGGTCCCCAGACTTGCCTGCCTGCGGCCTGCGGCGTGGCTCAGGTGGTGGCCCAGTATGGCTCATCTTCATCAGCGCAAGACTCAAGACCCTCGCGAGGGGCCAAGCCTCGCGGGGCGGACGACACAAGTCTTCTGTTGGGGAATGTAGCAGAATTTTAAAATTTTCTACGCATCACCAAGATCAATCTATGGAGTTATCTAGCGATGAGGGGAAAAGGAGTGCATCTGCATACCCTTGTAGATCGCGAGCGGAAGTGTTCAAGAGAACGGGGTTGATGGAGTCGTACTCATCGTGATCCAAATCACCGATGACCGAGCACCGAACGGACGGCACCTTCGCGTTCAACACACATACGGTTGGGAATACGTATCCTCCTTCTTGATCCAGCAAGGGGGAAGGAGAGATTGATGGAGATCCAGCAGCATGATGGCGTGGTGGTGGAAGCAGCGGGATTCCAGCAGGGCTTCGCCAAGCGCTACTGGAGGAGGAAGAGGTGTCACGGGAGGGAGAGGGAAGCGCCAGGGCTTAGGGTGTGGCTACCCTCCCTCCCCTCCACTATATATAGGGGCTAGGGGGGCGCATGCCCCCTTGGAGATCCCATCTAGAGGGGGGGCGGCCCCCGGGGCAACGGCCCCCGGGGCAACGGCCCCCTTAGGGTTTCCAACCAGGGGGGGGCGCATGCCCCCCCGGGGGGGGGCAACGGCCCCTAGGGTTTCCAACCCTAGGCGCCTTGGGCCCTTGGGAGGGGCGCACCAGCCCACCAGGGATGGTTCCCACGCCACTTCATCCCATGAGGCCCTCCAGGATAGGTGGCCCCACCCGGTGGACCCCCGGGACCCTTCCGGTGGTCCCGGTACAATACCGGTGACCCCCGAAACTTTCCCGATGGCCGAATCTCGACTTCCTATATATAATTCTTTACCTCCGGACCATTCCGGAACTCCTCGTGACGTCCGGGATCTCATCCGGGACTCCGAACAACTTTCGGTTTGCTGCATACTCATATCTCTACAACCCTAGCGTCACCGAACCTTAAGTGTGTAGACCCTACGGGTTCGAGAGACACGTAGACATGACCGAGACGGGTCTCCGGTCAATAACCAACAGCGGGATCTGGATACCCATGTTGGCTCCCACATGCTCCTCGATGATCTCATCGGATGAACCATGATGTCGAGGATTCAAGCAACCCCGTATACAATTCCCTTTGTCAATCGGTACGTTACTTGCCCGAGATTCGATTGTCGGTATCCCAATACCTCGTTCAATCTCGTTACCGGCAAGTCACTTTACTTGTACCGTAATGCATGATCCCGTGACCAAACACTAGGTCACTTTGAGCTCATTATGATGATGCATTACCGAGTGGGCCTAGAGATACCTCTCCGTCATACGGAGTGACAAATCCCAGTCTCGATATGTGTCAACCCAACAGACACTTTCGGAGGTACCTGTAGTGCACCTTTATAGTCACCCAGTTACGTTGTGACGTTTGGTACACCCAAAGCACTCCTACGGTATCCGGGAGTTACACGATCTCATGGTCTAAGGAAAAGATACTTGACATTGGAAAAAGCTCTAGCAAACGAACTACACGATCTTGTGCTATGCTTAGGATTGGGTCTTGTCCATCACATCATTCTCCTAATGATGTGATCCCGTTATCAATGATATCCAATGTCCATAGTCAGGAAACCATGACTATCTATTGATCAACGAGCTAGTCAACTAGAGGCTCACTAGGGACATGTTGTAGTCTATGTATTCACACGTGTATTACGATTTTCGGATAATACAATTATAGCATGAATAAAAGACAATTATCATGAACAAGGAAATATAATAATAATCCTTTTATTATTTCCTCTAGGGCATATTTCCAACAGTCTCCCACTTGCACTAGAGTCAATAATCTAGTTACTTGTGATGAATCGAACACCCATAGAGTTCTGGTGGATCATGTTTTGCTCGCGGAAGAGGTTTAGTCAACAGATCTGCGACATTCAGATCCGTATGCACTTTGCAAATTTCTATGTCTCCATCTTGAACATTTTCACGAATGGAGTTGAAGCGACGCTTGATGTGCCTGGTCTTCTTGTGAAACCTGGGCTCCTTGGCAAGTGCAATAGCTCCAGTGTTGTCACAGAAGAGTTTGATCGGCCCCGACACATTGGGTATGACTCCTAGATCGGTGATGAAATCCTTCACCCAAATTGCTTCATGCGCTGCCTCCGAGGCTGCCATGTACTCCGCTTGACATGTAGATCCCGCCACGACGCTCTGCTTGCAGCTGCACCAGCTTACTGCTCCACCATTCAACATATACACGTATCCGGTTTGTGACTTAGAGTCATCCAGATTTGTGTCGAAGCTAGCGTCGACGTAACCCTTTACGACGAGCTCTTCGTCACCTCCATAAACGAGAAACATGTCCTTAGTCCTTTTCAGGTACTTCAGGATATTCTTGACCGCTGTCCAGTGTTCCTTGCCGGGATTACTTTGGTACCTTCCTACCAAACTTACGGCAAGGTTTACATCAGGTCTGGTACACAACATGGCATACATAATAGACCCTATGGCTGAGGCATAGGGGATGACACTCATCTCTTCTATATCTTCTGCCGTGGTCGGACATTGAGCCGAGCTCAATTTCACACCTTGTAATACATGCAAGAACCCTTTCTTGGACTGATCCATTTTGAACTTCTTCAATATCTTATCAAGGTATGTGCTTTGTGAAAGACCTATGAGGCGTCTCGATCTATCTCTATAGATCTTGATGCCTAATATATAAGCAGCTTCTCCAAGGTCCTTCATTGAAAAACTCTTATTCAAGTAGGCCTTAATGCTGTCCAAAAGTTCTATATCATTTCCCATCAAGAGTATGTCATCTACATATAATATGAGAAATGCTACAGAGCTCCCACTCACTTTCTTGTAAACGCAGGCTTCTCCATAAGTCTGCATTAACCCAAACGCTTTGATCATCTCATCAAAGCGAATGTTCCAACTTCGAGATGCTTGCACCAGCCCATAAATGGATCGCTGGAGCTTGCATACCTTGTTAGCATTCTTAGGGTCGACAAAACCTTCAGGCTGCATCATATACAGTTCTTCCTTAAGATAACCGTTAAGGAATGCCGTTTTGACGTCCATTTGCCATATCTCATAATCATAGTATGCGGCAATTGCTAACATGATTCGGATGGACTTTAGCTTCGCTACGGGAGAGAAAGTCTCATCGTAGTCAACCCCTTGAACTTGTCGATAACCCTTAGCGACAAGTCGAGCTTTATAGATGGTAACATTACCATCCGTGTCCGTCTTCTTCTTAAAGATCCATTTGTTTTCTATCGCTCGCCGATCATTGGGCAAGTCTGTCAAATTCCATACTTTGTTTTCATACATGGATCCTATCTCGGATTGCATGGCTTCAAGCCATTTGTTGGAATCTGGGCCCGCCATCGCTTCTTCATAGTTTGAAGGTTCACTGTTGTCTAACAACATGATTTCCAGGACAGGGTTGCCATACCACTCTGGTGTGGAACGTGTCCTTGTGGACCTACGAAGTTCAGTAGCAACTTGATCCGAAGTACCTTGATCATCATCATTAATTTCCTCTCCAGTCGGTGTAGGAACCACAGGAACATTTTCCTGAGCTGCACTACTTTCCGGTTCAAGAGGTAGTACTTCATCGAGTTCTACTTTCCTCCCACTTACTCCTTTTGAGAGAAACTCCTTTTCTAGAAAGGATCCGTTCTTGACAACAAAGATCTTGCCTTCGGATCAAAGGTAGAAGGTATACCCAATGGTTTCCTTAGGGTATCCTATGAAGACGCATTTTTCTGACTTGGGTTCGAGCTTTTCAGGTTGAAGTTTCTTGACATAAGCATCGCATCCCCAAACTTTTAGAAATGACAGCTTAGGTTTGTTCCCAAACCATAATTCATACGGTGTCGTCTCAACGGATTTAGACGGTGCCCTATTTAAAGTGAATGTAGCTGTCTCTAGAGCGTATCCCCAAAATGATAGCGGTAAATCAGTAAGAGACATCATAGATCGCACCATATCCAATAGAGTGCGATTACGACGTTCAGACACACCGTTACGCTGAGGTGTTCCAGGCGGCGTGAGTTGTGAAACGATTCCACATTTCCTTAAGTGTGTAGCAAATTAGTGACTTAAATATTCTCCTCCACGATCTGATCGTAAGAACTTTATTTTTCGGTCACGTTGATTCTCTACCTCATTCTGAAATTCCTTGAACTTTTCAAAGGTCTCAGACTTGTGTTTCATCAAGTAGACATAACCATATCTACTTAAGTCGTCTGTGAGAGTGAGAACATAACGATATGCTCCGCGAGCCTCAACGCTCATTGGACCGCACACATCAGTATGTATGACTTCCAATAAGTTGGTTGCTCGCTCCATTGTTCCGGAGAACGAAGTCTTGGTCATTTTGCCGATGAGGCATGGTTTGCATGTGTCAAATGATTCATAATCGAGAGACTCTAAAAGTCCATCAGCATGGAGCTTCTTCATGCGCTTGACACCAATGAGACCAAGGCGGCAGTGCCACAAGTATGTGAGACTATCGTTATCAACTTTACATCTTTTGGTATTCACACTATGAATATGTGTAACATCACGTTCGAGATTCATTAAGAATAAACCATTGACCATCAGAGCATGACCATAAAACATATCTCTCATATAAATAGAACAACCATTATTCTCGGATTTAAATGAGTAGCCATCTCGTATTAAACGAGATCCTGATACAATGTTCATGCTCAAACTTGGCACTAAATAACAATTATTGAGGTTTAAAACTAATCCCGTAGGTAAATGTAGAGGTAGCGTGCCGACAGCGATCACATCGACCTTGGAACCATTCCCGACACGCATCATCACCTCGTCCTTTGCCAGTCTCCGCTTAATCCGCAGCTCCTGCTGCGAGTTACAAATATGAGCAACGGCACCGGTATCAAATACCCAGGATTTACTACGAGTACTGGTAAGGTACACATCAATTACATGTATATCAAATATACCTTTAGTGTTGCCGGCCTTCTTGTCCGCTAAGTATTTGGGGCAGTTCCGCTTTCAGTGACCCTTCCCTTTGCAATAAAAGCACTCAGTCTCAAGCTTGGGTCCATTCTTTGACTTCTTCCTGGCAACTGGCTTACCGGGCGTGGCAACATCCTTGTCGTCCTTCTTGAAGTTCTTCTTACCCTTGCCCTTCTTGAACTTAGTGGTTTTATTGACCATCAACATTTGATGTTCCTTCTTGATTTCTACCTCTGCTGACTTCAGCATTGAAAATACTTCAGGAATAGTTTTCACCATCCCCTGCATATTGTAGTTCATCACAAAGCTCTTGTAGCTCGGTGGGAGCGACTGAAGGATTCTGTCAATGACCGCCTCGTCTGGGAGGTTAATGTCCAGCTGGGACAGGCGGTTGTGCAACCCAGAAATTTTGAGTATGTGCTCACTGACAGAACTATTTTCCTCCATCTTACAACTATAGAACTTGTCGGAGACTTCATATCTCTCAACCCAGGCATGAGCTTGGAAAACCAGTTTTAGCTCCTCGAACATCTCATATGCTCCGTGTTTCTCAAAACGCTTTTGGACCCCCGGTTCTAAGCTGTAAAGCATGCCACACTGAACGAGGGAGTAATCATCAGCACGAGACTGCCAAGCGTTCATAACGTCTTGGTTCTCTGGGATGGGTGCTTCACCTAGCAGTGCTTCTAGGACATATTGTTTCTTGGCAGCTATGAGGATGATCCTCAGGTTCCGGACCTAGTCCGAATAGTTGCTGCCATCATCTTTCAGCTTTGTTTTCTCTAGGAACGCGTTGAAGTTCATGTTGACATGAGTGTTGGCCATTTGATCTACAAGACAATTTTTGCAAAGATTTTAGACTAATGTTCATGATAATTAAGTTCATCTAATCAAATTATTTAATGAACTCCCACTCAGATTAGACATCCCTCTAGTCATCTAAGTGATACATGATCCGAATCGACTAGGCTGTGTCCGATCATCACGTGAGACGGACTAGTCATCATCGGTGAACATCTCCATGTTGATCGTATCTTTCATACGACTCATGTTCGACCTTTCGGTCTCTTGTGTTCCGAGGCCATGTCTGTACATGCTAGGCTCGTCAAGTTAACCTAAGTGTTTTGCATGTGTAAAACTGTCTTACACCCGTTGTATGTGAACGTAGGAATCTATCACACCCGATCATCACGTGGTGGTTCGAAACGACGAACTTTAGCAACGGCGCACAGTTAGCGGAACACTTTCTTGAAATTATTATGAGGGATCATCTTATTTACTACCGTCGTTCTAAGTAAACAAGATGCAAAAACATGATAAACATCACATGCAATCAAATAATAGTGACATGATATGGCCTATATCATATAGCTCCTTTGATCTCCATCTTGGGGCTCCATGATCATCTTGTCACCGGCATGACACCATGATCTCCATCATCATGATCTCCATCATCATGTCTCCATGAAGTTGCTCGCCAACTATTACTTCTACTACTATAGCTAACGGTTTAGCAATAAAGTAAAGTAATTACATGGCGTTAAATCATTGACACGCAAGTCGTGATTCCTATTACAAGAACATGATCTCATACATCACAATATATCATTCATCATTCATCACAACTTTTGGCCATATCACATCACAAGGCAATTGCCGCAAAAACAAGTTAGACGTCCTCTAATTGTTGTTGCATCTTTTACGTGGCTGCAATAGGGTTCTAGCAAGAACGTTTTCTTACCTACGAATAACCACAATGTGATTTTTCACCTTCTATTTACCCTTCATAAGGACCCTTTTCATCGAATCCGCTCCAACTAAAGTGGGAGAGACAGACACCCGCTAGCCACCTTATGCAACTAGTGCATGTCAGTCGGTGGAACCTGTCTCACGTAAGTGTACGTGTAAGGTCGGTCCGGGCCGCTTCATCCCACAATACCGCTGAAGCAAAATAAGACTAGTAGCGGCAAGAAAGTTGAAAACATCTACACCCACAACAGATTTGTGTTCTACTCGTGCAATAGAGAACTACGCATAGACCTAGCTCATGATGCCACTATTGGGGAACGTAGCAGAATTTTAAAATTTTCTACGCATCACCAAGATCAATCTATGGAGTTATCTAGCAATGAGGGGAAAAGGAGTGCATCTACATACCCTTGTAGACCGCGAGCGGAAGCGTTCAAGAGAACGGGGTTGATGGAGTCGTACTCGTCGTGATCCAAATCACCGATGACCGAGCGCCGAACGGACGGCACCTCCGCGTTCAACACACGTACAGTTGGGAAGACGTCTCCTCCTTCTTGATCCAGCAAGGGGGAAGGAGAGATTGATGGAGATCCAGCAGCACGATGGCGTGGTGGTGGAAGCAGCGGGATTCTAGCAGGGCTTCGCCAAGCGCTACTGGAGGAGGAAGAGGTGTCACGGGAGGGAGAGGGAGGCGCCAGGGCTTAGGGTGCGGCTGCCCTCCCTCCCCTCCACTATATATAGGGGCTAGGGGGGCGCATGCCCCGTTGGAGATCCCATCTAGAGGGGGGCGGCCCCCAAGGCAACGGCCCCCTTAGGGTTTCCAACCAGGGGGGCGCATGCCCCCTCGGGGGGGCAATGGCCCCCTAGGGTTTCCAACCCTAGGCGCCTTGGGACCTTGGGTGGGGCGCACCAGCCCACCATGGTCTGGTTCCCATGCCACTTCAGCCCATGGGGCCCTCCGGGATAGGTGGCCCCACCCGGTGGACCCCCGGGACCCTTCCGGTGGTCCCGGTACAATACCGGTGACCCCCAAAACTTTCCCGATGGCCGAATCTCGACTTCCCATATATAATTATTTACCTCCGGACCATTCCGGAACTCCTCGTGACGTCCGGGATCTCATCCGGGACTCCGAACAACTTTTGTTTTGCTGCATACTCATATCTCTACAACCTGTCACCGAACCTTAAGTGTGTAGACCCTACGGGTTCGGGAGACACGTAGACATGACCGAGACGGCTCTCCGGTCAATAACCAACAGCGGGATCTGGATACCCATGTTGGCTCCCACATGCTCCTCGATGATCTCATCAGAGGAACCATGATGTCGAGGATTCAAGCAACCCCGTATACAATTCCCTTTGTCAATCAGTACGTTACTTGCCCGAGATTCGATCGTCGGTATCCCAATACCTCGTTCAATCTCGTTACCGGCAAGTCACTTTACTCGTACCGTAATGCATGATCCCGTGACCAAACACTAGGTCACTTTGAGCTCATTATGATGATGCATTACCGAGTGGGCCCAGAGATACCTCTCCGGCATACGGAGTGAAAAATCCCAGTCTCGATTCGTGTCAACCCAACAGACACTTTCAGAGGTACCTGTAGTGCACCTTTATAGTCACCCAGTTACGTTGTGATGTTTGGTACACCCAAAGCACTCCTACGGTATCCGGGAGTTACACGATCTCATGGTCTAAGGAAAAGATACTTGACATTGGAAAAAGCTCTAGCAAACGAACTACACGATCTTGTGCTATGCTTAGGATTGGGTCTTGTCCATCACATCATTCTCCTAATGATGTGATCCCGTTATCAATGACATCCAATGTCCATAGTCAGGAAACCATGACTATCTATTGATCAACGAGCTAGTAAACTAGAGGCTCACTAGGGACATGTTGTAGTCTATGTATTCACACGTGTATTACGATTTCCGGATAATACAATTATAGCATGAATAAAAGACAATTATCATGAACAAGGAAATATAACAATAATCCTTTTATTATTGCCTCTAGGGCATATTTCCAACAACTCCCTCAGGAGCGGCCTCGCCAGGCAGGCTCGCGAGGAGGCGGAGAGATCAAGGCAGGGTACCTCGTGAGGTGCTCGTGATGCAAGCCATGACAATCGAGACCAGGCGGGCGCTAGGCGGGCGCCGGCCTGCGCAGTTCCTTGTTTCCTCTTTGGTGCAAAGGGGGCAAGCACAGACGTGGAGTACCGAGGCATCAGGCAAAGGTTGCCATTTCAGTGCAACAAGACCAAGACCAGCGGAGCGGCAGGATGGAGGTCACCGTGGAGCCCAAGACGGCGTCATCGCTAGTGCTTTTGGCAACCGAAGACCAACTTTAGTTAGGATAACTTGTACTAGATGTTCCCCTTCAAAATGGCCGTTGTTGGCGCCCTTCCCGCTCAATATTTGGGAAGAGGGCCAGACCCTCTATAAATAGAGCTAGCCACCACCGTAGATAGGGAGATGGGATAGAGCCCTAGCCAGAGAGAGAGAGGCGATCAAACTCACCCAAGGAGTTCATCGCACCAGCTGAAGAACACTTCTCGCGAGGCTGTTCGTCCTTTGTACTGTTCATCATCAGCCCCTGAGGCAATCCACCACACCACACACTGGAGTAGGGTATTACACCACAATGGTGGCCCGAACCAGTATAAATCGTGTGTCCCTTGTGTTGTTCATCGTTTTCAGCTTAGATCTCACGAGGTGATCGGACGTAGATCGGTAGGGGAGAGATCTTCGTTCGCACCCCAGAGTTCGAACCTTAAGGGTCTTCCTGAACCCAACATCCGACACGTGTAGACTTGAGTTCTTCTTCCAGCTCCGTGATCTTGGTCATTGCCTTCTTCAGATCTATCATGCCTGCGCACATCTGGTTCTCCTAGCGTCGAATGTGCTGGTTTAACTCCTGGATGAAAGCTGCAATTGATCTATCCTTCCTGGTGTTGATCATCTCCTGTTGCTCATCTCGGCGCCCACAAATTTGGTAAATAGTATTCTTGAGATCCTTGTGGTAAACTTCTCCAATGCGTCCCACGGTGATGTGGTCTACCATGCTCTTTCCTAGACTCCAGGTTGGTGCATCAAAGGAAAACTCTATGGGCTCAGTGACTGGCATGAACGTCCTTCCTGGAACTTGAACTTGAATCATCCAACGCTCCTCTTCTGGTAAAGTGGCGATGTAGGTCCCGGTGAATCTCGGTACTCTGATATTCACGTATCTAGTGACTTCCTTCAAGTGGCATCCAAAAGGTGTATCTTCATCCGGTTGCGCGAACTTGTT
This sequence comes from Triticum aestivum, assembly GCF_018294505.1. Classification (NCBI taxonomy): domain Eukaryota; kingdom Viridiplantae; phylum Streptophyta; class Magnoliopsida; order Poales; family Poaceae; genus Triticum; species Triticum aestivum. Next base: position 787,831,595 of record NC_057798.1, on the reverse strand, counting down.
CCTTGCATCCGCCATCCTAAAGAGTAAAAAAGGGAGAGGAGTCAGAAATGAGAAGAGAGTAGTGATCTAGGGCTTTAGCTTAGTGGTCGTGTCCTACAGTCAGCGTGTGCTCTGATACCATCTTGTAGCGACCAGACCTCAAACAGTCTGATCTCTGTGCATCAGTGTCATCCCTGGATCGGTAATGCTATCACGCACAGTACTTGAAGGATTTATAACAAAGTAGCAATCACACACTTATTACATCGAATGTCTCAAAAGAGAACTTATTACAATAAATATGGCTTAAGGCCATCTAATAACAATAATAGCGGAAGGCTTGGAAGATAAAGTGAGTCCATCAACTCCAACGGCAGCACTAAGTATAAGACCACGACCTATGGCACCTTACTCGTCGTCTGAAAAGTCTGCGACATGAACGTTGCAGCCCAAAAACGGGTCAGCACATGGAATATGCTGGCAATGTAACACATAGAGAGTAATGAACAGAATAATGCTATCACTACATGCATATATGGCTGGTGGAAAGCTCTATGGTTACAGTTTTGCAAAAAGCCAATTTTTCCCTACAACAAAGGAATAAATTTTATTTAACTATCATGGTGGTTGTTGAACACTGAGAAGGTTCACCTAACTCAATCCCAATTAAACATCATCATTAAACCCAAACAGAATTATTTTAAGTAACATGATGAGATACACATGATAATCCAAGTACTAGATACTCAAAACGTCCATAACCCGGGACACGGCTAACCATGATTAGTTTGTACACTCTACAGAGGTTTGCGCACTTTTCCCCACAAGACTCGATCTTCCCCGCTGAATTTCTCGCACTACATGGTGTTTGAGAAACGGATGACCGAGACATAGTCTTTCAGAAGCATTAGCACCTTATGATGGGTGGACAATTACACCTACTTTCCCCTACATCTGCTAGTCTACCACTGTAAGAGTTCATACGACTTAATCAACTGTGCTAGAGCCCATAGTAGCTTTGCGGCTGCACATGAAAGTTTCTAGCATGAATAATCTCATGATCCCTTTGAGCCTGGGTGGCGGTCCATAGGAGAATCACACGGTACCCCGGGATTTCCAAAAATACAGGCAACACTGGGTTCCCCAGGTGCCTCAATCCACCCAGATGTGTATTAAAGTAGCCACCTTAAGTAAACCATTAATTAACAATCTCACATCTGTCATGGATACACTCACCCAATCCATGTCTACTAGAATAGCATAGCAATATAAGCAAACGTAGAAGTAAGTCCCAAAGGTTTGATAATAAACAGGACAATAGGTACTACCTCATCTACTTCTCAAAACCCACATATTAATCAGATCCTAACCATGCAATTGTTTGAGGATTGATCTAATGCAATAAAACAGGGTAGTAAAGAGGTATGATCAAAGTGTTACTTGCCTTGTTGATGATCCGTGAAACCTAGAGACTCGTAGTAGCACGCGGCGCACTCCGGGTACTCTATCGCAAACAAACAAGCATACAATAAGCACTCATCTAATGCACGGGTAAAACTCAAATAATAGATCTAACCAGAAAGTTCAACTTAAGAACTCCGGTTTGCAAAAAGAATCAAATCCAACGAAGCAATGAAACTCAAACGGCAGAAGAAACAAGCTTCGTTTACTAATTAGGACCTAAGTCACATTTTACAGTATCAAAAACTTGTTTGAGTTGATTAAACGGAAAGAGGGTTTTGAGACGAAACTCCAGGCGCTGGAATCGCCTGATTCCGATAAATGAGCGAAAAGTTATACTATAACGAAAATTGGATCAGAAACCGCGATCGAAAATAATCGTGAAAAACCCGAGAAAAAGAAAAACTGACGAACAGGCTAACGAACCTACTTTCGCTGTCTGCGGCTAAACGGTGAAAACCGTTCGTTAAAATGAATGTACGGATGAACGTCCGCTAAATAACTAAACCGAGAAAAAACTGATGAACTGAAACTAAAAAAAGGATCTAGGGTTTTAAAAAAACCTAACGGTTTTATAATAAAAACCGGCGGTGGCTACCTCGGGTCCGGCGGGGTTCCGAAGAGGCGGCAACAGGCTCCGGCGGCGGCGTGGGGCGGCGGATTCGGGCGGCGGGGTCGGCGGCGGCGCAGGGCGGTGGAGCGACGGCAGCGCGGGGCGGCGGCGGTGGCAACCGGCGGCGGCGGTGGCGGCGGGCGGGCGGCTAGGGCTGGTGGCGGCGGTGTGGGCTTTCGGGGCAGGGGGCCCCGGCTTATAAAACCCCCCCGGAGGGAGTCCCGCTCGGGTACGGCCCGGAGTCTGTTTGACTTTTTTTTAAATAATTCTGACATGCAGAAAAAAAAAGAAAAAAAATACTAAACGGGCTCTAAAAATCCTGAAATAAATTTTCCCCGTCCTCTAAAAATAAGCCGTACAAGGTGAACATTTATTTGGGCCTAAAATGCATTTTTGAAAAATGTGAATTTTTCCTAATTCAAATAAAAAAGCGATAAAAGTCTGAAATAAAATCTTATTTGATTTTATTGTTAAATCTCCAATATTTCTTTATTTTTGGAAAGTCATTTTAATCCCTCTCTCTTATTTGTATAAAAAAATATATGAAGATAAAATAATTAAAATCAATTGATCCTATTTTCAAAAAATTGAGAAAACTCAAATATGAAAATAACGAAATCCCCAACTCTATCCGTGGGTCCTTGAGTTGCGTAGAATTTCTAGGATCAAGATAAAATGCAAATAAAATATGATATGCAATGATGATCTAATGTATAACATTCCAAATTGAAAATTTGGGATGTTACATTTAACCTCTCGACAAGAGGGTGAATTGGAATTTCCGGTTCACATACCTCCTAGATAAAACATCTATGTCATGTTGGTCAGCATAATTGTCATAAACACTAAATGAAAGAAATAGTTATAAAAGATAGTATATATCACATCAATCATAGATAGGACGAGGGCCGACGGGGGCGGATACCAAAACCATCGCATTGAATAATAACAAACAATAATAAAAGTAAGAAAAATATACAAGTAGCAATCTAAATCATACAAGTAAGAATATTTTTATTTTAGAGAGAAGATAATAAAAAGAGGCTCATCACGGTGGTGCCGGCGACAAGATCGGCGCGGGCGATCGACGGCGTGAGGACGGGGACGGGATAGAATGGACCGCCAAACCTAGACAAATCTTGAGGAAAATGGAGTTTGGACAAGGAGCTTCGAGAGGAGAAAGCTTATAAAGTGTGGCTCGGGCATTTCATCAAACACCTCATGTGCATAGGAGGTGAGCTAGAGCACCAAAAAGCTCTCCCACGGCCGGCCAAAAAAACAGAGAAGTGCACTGCTCTGCTCACAGGCTGGGGGTATATATATAGGCCTCTATTTAGCCCCGGTTCCAGACACGAACCAGGACTAAAGGTTGTGGGCCAGGAGTGAGGCCCATTGGTCCCCGTTCGTGTATGGGACCGGGACCAAAGGGGTCAGACGAACCAGGACCAATGGCCCCCGAGGCTCGGCTGGCCCCAGCCCTAGCCTCACAAACTGGGACTAATGCTCCCATTGGTCCTGGTTTGTGTGAGAACCGAGATTAATGCCCTCTTCAGGCCTGGACCAAAGCCCTGTTAGCTACTAGTGAGACATGTCCTTCACATAGAAAACCTGTGCCACTTCATTGAGATTCATTGTTGTCCGTACTGCGGGTCTTCCTTTACGCTGCCTCCTGTCAGATTCACCCATTTGCACTGAAACAAAGGTTCCTTCAAATAACTTTCATAGGCAAGTTCCCATATCTCCTCTATGTAACCATAGTATGTGCCATTTCGCCTATTGGTTGGTGAATCAAAGCGGACACCACTATTTTGGTTGGTGCTCTTTTTTATCTTGGGCGATCATGTAAAATATATTCCCATTTATCTCGTACCCTTTGAAAGTCATTATATTCGAAGATGGTAACTGGGATAGCAAGTACAGGTCATCTTCAACAGCGTCGTCATGCATGGCACGTGTCTGCAATCAACCGGTGAAAGTCCTCATTTGTTCACGTGTAATCCAGTCGTTAGACTGCTCCGGGTATGTGGAGCGTAGAATATTCTTTTGTTCCTCCATATACGGAGCCACCAAGGCGGAATTTTGTGTGCTTGAGAGAGAGAATGCCCATCCATACATATTATTTGATTCGGTCCTAGCGTCCCATTTCCACCTAGTCTACCCTTATGCCGCGATTCAGGAACACCAATCGGCTTAAGGCCAGGAATAAAGTCAACACAAAACTCAATGACCTCCTCATTTTCATGGCCCTTGGAGATGCTTCCTTCTGGCCTAGCATAGTTATGAACATATTTCTTTAAGACTCCCAAGAACGTCTCAAATGGGAACATATTGTGTAGAAATACATGACCCAGAAAGGCAATCTCTTCACATAGGTGAACTAGGACGTGCGTCATGATATTGAAGAAGGATGATGGGAACACCAACTCGAAACTGACAAGATGTTGCACCAAATCATTCTCTGACCTTGGTATGATTTATGGATTGATTACCTTCTGAGAGATTGCATTGAGGAATGCACATAGCTTCACAATGGCTAATCGAACGTTTTCCGGTAGAAGCCCCCTCAATGCAACCGGAAGCAGTTGTGTCCTAATCACGAGGCAGTCATGAGACTTTAGGTTCTGTAACTTTTTCTCTTCCATATTTATTATTCCCTTTATATTCAACGAGAAGTCAGATGGGACCTTCATACAGAGCGGGCATTCAAATAAGATTTCCTTCTCTTCTTTGCTAAGAGCGTAGCTGGCATGACCCTGATGTATGTCATCTTTTCCATGCATATGTTGCTAGTCCTCTCGTGCCTCCAGTGTATCTTTTGTCTTCCCATACACGCCCAAGAAGCCAAGCAGGGTCACGCAAAGATTCTTTGTCACGTGCATCACGTCGATTGCAGAGCGTACCTCTAGGTCTTTCCAATAGGGTAGGTCCCAAAAGATAGACTTCTTCTTCCACATGGGTGCGTGTCCGTGAGTGACATTCGGAAGATATTGTCCGCCAGGACCCTTTCCAAACATTACCTTCGAATCCTTGAGCATATCATGTACATCATCACCAGTACGGTGGCGAGGCTTCGTGCGGTGATCTGCCTCACCTTTGAAATGCTTGCCTTTCTTTCTTACGGGATGCCTTCTCAGAAGAAATCGACAATGTCGCATGTACACATTCTTCTTACAATTATCCAAATATATATTGTCGGTATCACTGAAACAGTGCGGGCATGCGCGGTATCCCTTGTTTGTCTGTCCTGAAAGGTTACTGAGAGCAGGCCAATCAATGTTGGTCACAAACAGCAATGCATGTAGGTTAAATTCTTTCTAATCGAGCTCATCCCACGCACATACACCTTTTCCATTCCACAGCTGTAAGAGTTCTTCAACTAATGGCCATAGGTACACATCAATGTCGTTGCCGGGTTGCTTAGGGCCTTGGATGAGCACTGGCATCATAATGAACTTCCGCTTCATGCGCAACCAAGGAGGAAGGTTATACATACATAGAGTCACATGTCGGGTGCTGCGATTGTTGTCTGCTCCCTAAAATGATTAATGCCATCTGCACTTAGACCAAACCGTACGTTCCTTGCATCACCTGCAAAGTCCTCCCAGTACTTTCTCTCGATTTTTCGCCAGCGCAACCCATCAGCGGGTACTCTCAACTTCCCGTCTTTCTTACGGTCTTCTCTGTGCCGTCGCATCAACTTGGCATGCTCTTTGTTTTGGAACAAACATTTCAACCGTGGTATTATAGGAGCATACCACATCACCTTGGCAGGAATCTTCTTCCTGGGGTGCTCGCCCTCGACATCACCAGGGTCATCGTGGCTGATCTTATAGCGCAATGCACCGCATACCGGGCACGCGTTCAAATCCTCGTACTCATCGCGGTAGAGGATGCAGTCATTAGGGCATGCATGTATCTTCTGCAGCTCTAATCCTAGAGGGCAGACAACCTTCTTTGCTTCGTACGTACTCTCGGGAAATTCATTGTCCTTTGGAAGCATCTTCTTTTACATTATCAGCAAGTTTCCAAATCCCTTGTCAGATACACCATTCTCTGCCTTCCATTGCAGCAATTCCAGTGTGGTGCCCAGTTTTTTCTTGTCAACTTCGCAATTTGGGTACAACAATTTCTTGTGATCCTCTAACATGCGCTGCAACTTCAGCCTCTTGTTCTCACATGCGCAGTTTCTCTTTGCATCGGCAATGGCCTGACCTAGATCATCAGCGGGCTCATCTGATACATGTTCTTCTGCTTCTTCCCGCATTGCCGGCTCAGCTTCTTCCCCCATTGTTGTACCGTCGTATTCAGGGACCCATGGCCGGGCACTACTAGGGAAAAGCCTAGCAGTAGCGCTGGTTTTTGGCCTATCAGTAGCGCGGGTAACCGCGCTACTGATACGACGCTACAACTAAAGCTTAGCAGTAGCGCCTGCTGGCACCCCCTACTGCTATATCTACTTAGTAGTAGCGCTTTCTCAAACAATCGCTACTGGTAATTACTAGTAGCGCTTCTCTCTGCCCGCGCTACTACTATTATTCTGTATTCTATTTCTTTTAAATTTTAGGTCCTATTCATACAACTTTATACAATTTTTCATACAATAGCAATTTAGAGATTGTTTTTACATTATAATGAGTTATTAAATCACTACGTGTAAGAACCGCGGATTAGTTTCAAGTGGATGGATCCTAAGTGACCAAGTCATGGATTATCACGATAATCCATGACTTGATCACTTAGGATCCATCCACTTAAAACTAATCCGTGTTTTTATCACCCAATGGTATAATAACATACTCATCATCATCATCATCATCATCATCATCATATTAATATAAAAACTCTTACATCATATCATCACCAACAACAGTAGCTAATAATCATCATAGTTATTACCACCAACACTATTTAATAATCATAGTCATAGTTAATCACCACCAACACTAGCTAATAATAATCATCATAGTCATCACCACCAACACTCATTCTAGCTAGCTAATCACTCCTACTGCTCTCTCTCAGGTAAAATAGCATAGAACATGTGGAGCGCTCCTGATTCATCATATTGAAGCATACAGATGAACATGTCTCCTAATTGTGGGTTGCGCTTCTGATTGCTGCCCCCTAGTACTTGTCTGCGATCCTTCACAATTTTGTTCCAAGCTTTGACTATTAAGACATGCTCGCTTCTAGAAATCCTGAATGCACTCATGTGCAACGTAGGATGTCTTGGTCGTATGCTAACCATGGACATGCGACCTTTAGCTTCGATCCACTGAGGCACAACTATCATCGGGAGTCCCTGTTGAAGAACATCATAGTAACATACTTAGCAATGAAGTTTAGCTTAAAAATAATGTATGCAAAAGATGCACTGAGGACGGATACTAAAAATCTTACCATCTTTCCTAAATAGATGTGACCGTAGTTCAGTACGAACACTATTGGTCGCACGTTTTGAGTACTAAGATTTCCAAGTTTAGGAAAATAATTTGTCTTGATAGTATGAAGATCCTCAAGCCATGAAACATAACGACTTGTTTCCGCGGAGTTTAGTTCAGCCTCGGGACAGTAGTAGGTCCTATCTACCAAGCGTTGGACATGTTTGCTTGAATGGAAATAAGTTGTCAATAGAAATTAGTTGTCAAATATTTTTGAATAAACACTATCCAAGACATGAATATGGTTGAGAAACTTACATAATTGTAGAATTGGAGCATCTGCACATTGACCCAGATGTCGATATTATCTTCAATATCATCTTCCGGATAAATATCAAAGGTGATAAGCATATCAGGCTCAAATGCATAAGCCTTGCATGGTGCTCTCCATTGTTTGCATTCCAAATGGGTATAGGTGTTTGTATTGTATAATTTTGCGGGAAAACTATAACCATTCTCGGTCCTCAAGCTAACTCTTTTTACCTCCATAGTTTCCATAGTACCAAAACCAACCTTATCCAAGACATATATTCTTACATAGCAGGGGATACGCTAGTAGAATAGTAAAAAAATATAAGTTGAAGCAAAAGAAGCAGAAGTCATGTTTAATTACGAAAAAGACTTGTCGTTGTGACATACTGTATGCACTTCGAAGGTGTCATCCCGCTTGATGTTGAAGCGCGTACCACCAACTAGGTGAGGCCTGTCGCATAGGCCGCGCTCGTTTTCGCAGTACTCGCACATACCGAATTCCTTTTCGTCATCAGACATTTCCTATGTTTATAGTTGAAACATTAATAAAGATCGACCAAAGGCAACTACCAGGAAACTAAACACACAGATCACTATTACTCAATATGCAACGGGTTGACTTTAGGTCTGTCGAGTCTTCCTTCCTAAACTCTCATCTCAAGTATATGGTGGGCACTCCCTCTATGATATTGCGACCGTTGGTGATGGTCGCTACTCCTCCTTTCCCTAGTGCATTAAAGGAGAAGCGACCCCCACGACAACAGTCGACATTCTTCTTCTCTCATATATGGTGGACACTCCGTCACCGATTTTTCGACCATCGATGATGGTCGCTACTCCTTCTTCCCCTAGTGCATAACAAAGGTCTAGCACAAAGAGAAGAAGGAAAAGTGACCCCCACGACAACAGTCGGCATTCTTCTCTCATATATGGTGGAGACTCTCCCTCACCGATTTTTGTACAGTCATGTATTGAGCCCCGACAGACTTAATGTCAACTCGAAATGTCATTAATTCTCTTTCTAGCAAATCCGGGGCACTCAATATTTCCTACATATTCTAGCACAAGTCATGCTTAAATTCACGGAAAAAACCGGCATGACCCTTGCTAAAATAGGACATATCGAGATCCTGACCCCATTTATCTCGTACCCTTGGAAAGTCGTTATAGTCGAAGATGGTGTCTTGGCCAACATGTACAGCTGATCTACAACATCATTGTCATTCATTAAATGTTTTCTCAACCAACTGCCGAAAGTCTCCATGTGGGCCTTCCTAATCCAGGATTCAGGCTTCCCCGGGTTGTCCGAGCGTAAAATATTCTTGTGTTTCTCAAAGTACGGAGCCACCAAGCTGGAATTGGTCAGTACAGTGTGGTGTGCTTCAGTCAGAGAATGGCCGTCCATACATGTCGTTGATTTCCTTCCGATCGTGCCTTTTCCACTTAGTCTCCCCTCGTGCCGCGATCGAGGAAGACCAATCGGCTTAAGGTCAGGAACAAAGTCAACACAAAACTCAATTACCTCCTCATTTCCATAGCCCTTGGCGATGCTTCCTTCTGGCCTAGCACGGTTACGAACATATTTCTTTAATACTCCCATGAACCTCTCGAAGGGGAACATATTGTGTAGAAATACAGGACCGAGAATGAAAATCTCTTCGACTAGGTGAACCAAGAGGTGCGTCATAATATTGAAGAAGGATGGCGGGAACACCAACTCGAAACTGACAAGACATTGGATCACATCGTTCTGTAACCGTGGTAGATCTTCTGGATTGATTACCTTCTGAGAGATTGCATTGAGGAATGCACATAGCTTCACAATGGCTACTCGAACATTTTCCGGCAGGAGCCCCCTCAAAGCAATCGGAAGCAATTGCGTCATAATCACGTGGCAGTCGTGAGACTCAGGTTTTGGAACTTTTTCTCCGCCATGTTTATTATTCCCTTTATATTGGACGAGAATCCAGACGGGACCTTCATACTGCTCAGGCATTCAAAAAAGATGACCTTCTCTTCTTTGGTCAGAGCGTAGCTGGCACGACCTTGAAACCATTCCGGATGCCGGTCATCAGGGTCTTTCAAATGTTGCTGGTCCTGCCGTGCTTCCTTTGTATCATTTGTCTTCCCATACACGCCCAAGAAGCTTAGGAGGTTCACGCAAATATTCTTCGTAACGTGCATCACGTCGATTGCAGAGCGGACTTCTAGGACTTTCCAATATTCTAGCTCCCAGAATATAGATTTCTTCTTCCACATGGCTGCGTGCCCGTCAGCTCCCTTCGGAACTGATTGTCCGCCAGGACCCTTTCCAAAGATGACTTTCAAATCCTTGACCATATCAAATACCTCAGCACCAGTGCGTTCCGCAGGCTTCGGCCGGTGATCTGCCTTGCCGTTGTAATGCTTGCCTTTCTTTCTTACTGGATGAATTTTCGGAAGAAATCGACGATGCCCAAGGTACACGTTCTTCTTACAATTTGGCAAATGTACACTTTCAGTCTCATGTAAGCAGTGCGTGCATGCATTGTATCCCTTATTTGACAGTCCCGAAAGGTTACTAAGAGCAGGCCAATCGTTGATGGTTACGAAAAGCAACGCTCGTAGGTTAAATTCCTCTTTTTTGTGCTCATCCCACACACGGACACCAGGTCTGCCCCACAGCTGTAAAAGTTCATCAACTAATGGCCTTAGGTACACATCGATGTCGTTGCCGGGTTGCTTCGGACCTTGGATGAGCACTGGCATCATAATGAACTTCCGCTTCATGCACAACCAAGGAGGAAGGTTGTAGATGCATAGAGTCACGGGCCAGGTGCTATGGCTGGAGCTCTGCTCGCCAAAAGGATTCATGCCATCTGTACTTAGACCAAATCTTATGTTCCTTGCGTCAGCTGCAAAATCTTTGAACTCTCTGTCGATCTTTCTCCATTGCGTTCCATCTGCGGTGTGTCTCAACTCCCCGTCCGACTTACGGTCCTCTTTGTGCCATCGCAACAACTTGGCATGCTCTTTGTTCCTGAACAGACGTTTCAACCGTGGTATTATAGGAGCATACCACATCACCTTGGCGGGAACCCTCTTCCTGGGTTTCCCGCCCTCAACATCGTCACCAGGGTCATCGCCTCTGATCTTATAACGCAATGCAGTGCATACCGGGCATTCATTCAAATTCTCGTATTCACCGCGGTAGAGGATGCAGTCGTTGATGCATGCATGTATCTTCAGAACCTCTAAACCTAGAGGGCAGACAACCTTCTTTGCTTCGTACGTACTGGCGGGCAACTCGTTATTCTTTGGAAACATATTCTTCAACATTTTCAGCAAGTTTTCAAATGCCGAGTCAGCTACACCTGCCTGTGCCTTCCATTTCAGCAAATCCAGTGTGCAGCCCAGCTTTTTCAGACCATCATCGCATCCAGGGTACAACGACTTTCTGTGATCCTCTAACATGCGATCCAAATTCTCCCTCTCCTTTTCAGTTTCGCAGCGTCTCCGTGCATCAGCAATGGTCCGACCAAGATCATCAACGGTCTCATCACGTGCCTCTTCTTCACCTTCACCTTCACCTTCCCCTTCACCTTCCCCTTCACCTTCAGCATCCTCCATGAAAGTATCACCGAAATGAGCAAGATAGCTTTCATCGATGAAATCATCCCCTTCTTCATCTTCTTCCATTATAACCCCTCTTTCTCCATGCTTGGTCCAACAATTATAGCTTGGCATGAAACCGTGCCGAAGCAGGTGCAGGTGAACTTCTCTTGAGGAAGAGTAACCCTTCTGATTCTTACAGTCAACACATGGACAGATAACAAAACCCTTCTGCTTGTTCGCATTAGCCACTACGAGGAAATCTTTCAAACCCGTAGTGAACTCGCGGGAGAGTCGGTTACCGTACATCCATTGCCGATTCATCTGCATTATTATAATATAAAATATATAATTAACCATCATGCATTTGTTAAAGTAACTAGCTATAAACAATAGAAATTAAACAATGAACAACACACATGCATATTTTATCAATGACACACATGCATGAAAGGTTCAAGTTGCTAACCGCGATCGAGGAGGAACCTCAAGTGTGGCTCCAACACTTCATATCATGTTTGTTTCACGCTGTTGGGCATTTCATCAAACACCTTGTGTGCATAAGAGGAACCAAAAGCAAACCTACACCCCCTTGTGAAGAGAAGTGGCACCAAATGGCTAAGTGAGTGCGCTGAACTGGTATATATAGGGGAGGAGCTTTAGTCGCGGTTGGCCAGGCCAACCGCGACTAAAGGCCTTTGGGCACCTTTAGTCGCGGTTGGCCTGGCCAACCGCGACTAAAGCCCCTCACGTGCACCAGCTGGCCACCGAGCGCCCTGGCCCAAGCCTTTGGTCGCGGTTCGTCTGCCGAACCGCGACTAAAGACTTCATTAGTCGCGGTTCCTACAGTTTCGCGACTAATGGGGCTGGACGGAAGCCTCTTTTTCTACCAGTGACAGCAAAACTAAAGCCACCATTTAGGCAACATCTGTCGCTACTCCTATTCAGTTGATGAAGGGATGCTGATAGTCTGGGCCTAATACAAAACAGACCTCGCAGCCAAACCTAAGCATCTAAGACCTGAAGTCCCATCCAGGACGCCTGCCGGGTATGGGGTACACACCAGTCCGGCGCACTCCTCAACTAGGATGCCCGCCGGGTTTGAGGCCGCCGCAGCCACCTGCTACCAATCCATCTTCAGAGCTGTACTGTTGCATCCACTGTGCCAGGTCTGTCTGTCATCGACGCCACCACGACGCCAGATAGCGTCGTCCTCCTGCGCGAGTTCATCCTCGCACGCATCGGACGCTGAATCTGCACCGCGTCACGCCGTCGAGGTCCGTCGCCATCAATGTGTAGGATGAAGCACCACTCCATCAAATATGCGGTCCACTCGTCCCTTGAGCCCGTACACATCTCCAAGAACGACGCCCCCAGGGGGGAAACGACATAAGAACACCGCCGTCTTCCGATCTACTGATCTAAGATTTCCTCCGGAGGTAGCAGACAGTGGCCTTGAACTTCTCCTCGACGATGCCTTCAAGAAGGGAATGTCGCAAAATAACGCCGCCACCGCCGGCTTTGGCAGCAAGCCGAAAGCAAGTTTTCACCCGGATCTGTTTGAAGGACCTCCATCAAGCATCTTGTGCGCGGATCACTGCCATCCTGCCGGGGGCTGGATGATGGATCCAGGCCGCCGCCGCCTGACCGACCACGGCACCACCACTGTGCCTAAGCCGGCGCTGTCAGGCCCACTATGCTCGCCTGTAGACGCCCTCCAGATCTACCGGCCTGCAGAAACCCATCTGGGCAAGGCGTGCCCCGTGATCTGGGCCGCCGCCATAGGTGCTCCTCGGCCGCGGGGACATCGCGCCTGCGCTGTTACTGCCGTCACACTCGTCGCCGGGCGCCCGCTGCTCCTTGCCGCCGGTGCACCGCCGAGCCATGAGTCGCCGCTGCCGACAGGAGATCGCCACCACCGTGTGAGGGGGAAGGCCCCGCCACCGCCGTCACTGGCCATGCTACCCCCGCGTGGCCTTGGGCAACGACAGGAGGAGGGAGATTAGGGCGGAGGCCTAGGGCCGGCGGAGGTGGATCGCCCCCCGTGTCGCCAGGGGTTGGCACATGGTACCACCATCGACTGCCCGTCGCGCATCCAGCTGCCTCGTCTTTGCGCGTCACACCGGCCACGATGGATGGAGCTGTTGGCAGCAGATCGTGCACTTGCAGGTTGCAGCGGAGGATGCATCGCAGACGCTGGTTCTTGGCGACACCATCTCCATCACGTGGTCTCCTCCAGCATCTCCAACACCATGACTTCTGCGGGCGACCACGAGATCGAGTGATCTCGTTTAATTGGACACCGCCCATGTCGTGGTCGTCGGCGAGGTCCCGTACCGTCCCCATGGCCGGCCGAACAAACTCACGAAATTAGGGTTTTCAAGTGAGGGTTACAACAGAGCCCATGCGCCCAATCCGTTAATTATCCTACAGATTACAATATTATCCTTGAACTCGAGGTACTCTCTGCCTTTTGACGATGATACTCCCTGCCACTTCCGTTGGAGTACCCATTACGCTGAGCCATCGGATTAGAACAAATGGACGGATCATATTTACTTCAGGGTATTGTAAAAGTGCTCGTACGGCTGTAATTAGCCAGACAATGCGTATGCCGACCGTGTAAGAAATACTTTCTGTCCAACTGCTCTCTAACCACCATCAGGACCTGGCATGGTCTCTGTCTAACCCTCTGCCCAGCCACCCAGGTCTGTCTACAGCCACTACAGACTACACCACCACACCGCGCGATATCAGTGTTATCACACTATCTGTTGGCGAAAGGTTTACTGACAGAATATGGATGTTGCCTATACTTCTGCCGGAAAAGGTTTTCCATGACAGATTACCTTACCAACAGGCAAGTCGGCAACTTACGAGGCAGTTCGCTTCAATGATCAGCTAACATACTTTAGATATACTCCCTTCGTCTCGTAATATAAGATCTTATTACATCTAATATATGTGAGGGAGTGGTAAATATCTTGAGCTTTTCTCATTATTGCTCGATGATTGCTCATGGTGCCTGCCATGGCATGGATCTAAGAGAAAAAAGAAGGATTTTTCTCTCAGTCGTCTTTGGACGCGAGGGCTTAGCGGTTGATCATGTGCAGTGTCCAGCTAGGCATGGCTGTTGGTGGTGCAAGCTTGTATATCATTGGTTGAGAGTGCTTTGCTCGCCACCTTAATTACCTACTATATGTTCTTTGTCCTTAATAACACGAACCATGTTCTCCGTACCTGATAAATGAGCATCTGCCTCCCTGTTCTTCTAAAAAATAAATGAATCACACCACAAAACTGTGCATCTCCGATCCAGCCACTCACCCTTCGAGAGAGTCAAGAGAGCCAAGGGAGAGCCGGGGAGAATGGAGGGGACGACGCAGATTGTGTCCATCGTCGGGCAGCTGGTGGGGGAGGAGTACCGGCAGCTCCGCGATGTAGCCGGCCAGGTGGCTGAGCTCAGGGACGAGCTGGACACCATGAACGCCATCCTCCGCATGCTGTCCGACGCCGACGAGGGCGCCGTGGACCACTTCATCCGGGCGTGGATGAAGCAGGTTCGCGAGCTCGCATACGACGCGGAGGATTGTGTTCACCTTTACATCCTCCGCATCCGTTGCCGGCCGAGAGACGGCTTCCTCGTCTGGTCCAAGCGCATCCTCACGACGCTCTTCACTCGCCGTCGGCTGGCTCGTGAGATCCAGGAGCTCCGCGCCCGTGCTGTCGTGGTCAGTGAGCGTCATGCGCGTTACGGCGTCAGCCGTAAGGCGCTGAGCCGCTCTACATCTCCTTCTACCTCTGCGCCAGTGCTCCGCCATGCGCGCAGCCTGGCAGCAAACGACCGTGACCATCTCGTGGGCATCACGGAGCAGGCTACCGAACTGGCCACGATGGTTAAGGCTGTGATTAACAGTGAGCGTGACATGAAGCCCAAGGTGTTCTCCATCGTGGGGTTCGGGGGGCTGGGGAAGACTACGCTGGCGATGGAGGTGTGCCAGCAGCTGGAGGCGGACTTCCAACGCCAAGCACAAGTTTCCGTGTCCCAGGCGTTCCGCGGCACAAAGGATATGGAGGGACTGCTGAGGCGCATGCTTCGTCAAATCGTGAAGCCAAAAGTAGACAACGCGCAAGGTGTCAAGGAAGAAGAACCCCTAGATGACATCGACAACAAGGATGAAGACGACCTCACTAACATGCTCAAGGAACTTCTGAAGGACATGAGGTAAATACACTCACAAACTGCCTATATATATCGATCTATCTGTTTGTGATTTTTTTTTGTGTGTTTGAATCTATCAGTCTGTCTATTTAAGACACTCAGGAAGTTTCATGTCAATCAAGGAAGAAAAACATAGGTGTGGTTAGATCCCTCAACTAAGATTTAACAAAGTTTTAGTCAAGCAACAGAAAATAAAATAAAAAAAATCTTTTTTTTTTGCCCACATCACGTAAGATCACATGAATATAGCATCAACAGAGGCTTGATTAAGTCTAAGTCAACTGAAATTTAGCAATCCCGAAAAATTAAATGTAAGCCAAACTCATTTGATGGGATCTAGGTATAATTGCAATTAGATTACCCACACTAATTACCCTACATGGGTATTGGTATTTTTAATTATCAGGATTTTTAGTTCACAATCTGTTTTTTTGCGAGAAAATTTTTCAATCTACTCATCAATCATGGCAGTACATAGAACACTAGAGGTCAAAAAATTATAACCAGATTCATGGACCATCTAGTTATGACTACAAGCGCTGGAGCGAGCCGAAGGTGCGCCGCCCTCATCGCCCCTCCCTCACTGGAGCCGGACAAACCTTGTTGTAGTAGATAGTCAGGAAGTCGTTGTGCTAAGGCCCCAAAGTACCAACGCATCAGAGCAACAACCATCGCCGATGAAGAGAGTTGTAGAATGGAAAGATCAAACCTGTAACCACACGAAAGAAGACAAAAAAAAACTGGATCCAAATAGATCCACGGAAGACCAGCACCGATCGAATTCCGCGACATCCGATGGAGACATACTTCCACACATCCTCCGACAACACTATTCACATCATCGAGGCGGGGATAGGATGTGGGAGACATTATTTTTACTGAAGGACATCGCCACTGCCACACAGCTCCAACCAAGACATTGAACCTAACAAAAATTAGAACGGGATCCCTTCCGCCGGCGGGGGGTCGAGATCCTCTGCACCTCCACGGCCCAAAGGCCATCGGAGGTGGGGCCGGCGGTAGGAGGATGTGAGATGCAAAACCGTTGTGTTCTAGCTATGAGGCATGCTTTGTTTATTTCTTTTCTGTAGTTCATGTTCAACTTATATATAATGAGCTTCTCCCATTTTTCGCAATCCTACCCCCCTGCTCAATCAAATGACCAGAAATGTTTGTCCCCAGATCCAGTTGGAAAGCCCTCTAGGTGACACGTGGCTCTTTTCGCTCGATCTGCAACGCTACACAAAAGAAAATCCCTTCTTTCCCGTTTATAGAGCTCATCCAAAAAAATTGTTTTTCCGTTTCATAAGTTTCAATTCTACTACTTACCATCACCCCTTCGTACATGCTACCTATGGGCTCTCCGCTAGGGTTTCCTCTGCCTCTTGCCAGCACCGCCACCAATCCGCCTCTTCTCCTACGGCCCTAGGACCATGTAGGCACGCCATCGCCGGTCCGCCTCTTCTCCTATAGGGTCCTAGGCCCATGGAGGCATGGTGGATCCCGACCCTTGCTGTCGAGAGGGCTCCGTTTCTAAATGTCTCTTCTAGTATTGTTAGGGTTTGTGCGAAGCTCAGGAAGCCATGAGGAGGCCGCTTCTCGAAGATGGAATAAGATTCTCCTCGCCAGCCCCCCATTCCGATGATGCTTCTAGCGTCGCTGGAGCACGTGTAGAGTTGCTTCTCTGATGGATCTAGTGGGATTCGGTCGACCTTTATCTTTGGTGGATCCAATTGGATCCGATCTTCGTTTGTCTGCGTATGTGTGTCTATAGGTTAGATCCTTCTGATCTACTCTCTTTTTTTATTGGCGGCAGTTGTTGTTCTCGTGCGCTAGTCCTATAGGTGCCTTAGCACAATGACTTCCCGTTGTCTACTACAATAAGGTTTGCCCGGCTCTGATCAGCTAGGAGCGATGACGACGGACCTTCGGCTCGCTTTAGTGCTTGTAGTCATCGCTAGGTTGTCTACAGACCTAGATGTATTTTTTTTTACTTCTGGTGTCTCTGTACTATATTGACAGATGATGAATAGATCAGAAGTTTTCTCGTAAAAAAGGTTCGGATTTTAAGGTGCATAAATAACTGCATGGAAGGATCAAGAGAAAACTCACCAATTCATATAAACATTTTTGGTCATTTAGTAGTCCTGTATGCATGAGCTGTAATTAATGCATCGATAAATATAACTTTTTGAGAAAAATAAGCATCCTAATTAAATATTTGCAAACTATGAAATTTATTCCATCACACATCATTTATCTTGGTTAGAGAGATTTTGAAATTGAGCTTTATAAGAGCATGGTTAATAGTATAGCGAGATGTTGGCTATATGCAGCTGCCATGTTATGCAACATCATTATCTGTAGTCAATCATATAATAAGTTCGGTTATTAGAATAATACTTTTTTGAACTTCTCTCTTTCCCTTTTTATTGTATTTTTTTCCTAGGAGCACGTATATAGCTAGACTTTTGCATGAAAGTCCACTTCCATCATTTTACAATGTACCTCTGTTTCACATACGCAAAAATGCCATATGAGCGGGCTACAAGCCCACTATTAACTTGCTTTAAACAAGAAAGGAGGTATCCTAATCAAAGAAAAACGGGGAGTATCACCACTAAGCTACTTCCTCCGTCCATGTGCCTCCACCTGGGTGCATAGGACGTCTGACGAAAATCAAGTATTCCAAATGTATAAAGGGATCGTGCAACAATTAATTTAGCATAGTTAAGGGCATCCCCAGATCCTCAAACACCCGAATATGTCTAAATAGCATAGTCCACACGTGTTGTGCCATCCAATGCAGTCCTACATTGATCTGCAGGATGGTCTAGACGCACTTTCTCCCGCAAAACGGAGAGAAACTAGGGGGTTGCGGCTGCCCGTAGTCATGTAGCTATACAGTGGATACGAACCAGCTGGTTGGTCCGTCAAGCCCGCCAGATATGAGCCAGGCAACTCCCTACTCCACCACCCTCGACGCTCAAGGCCGTTGCAGTAAAGCCCACGGAGGCAGAAACTCCGAACCGGCGCATCGTTCGGTAACTCGCCGCTCCAAGCCAGCTGGCCGAGGAGTG
This sequence comes from Triticum aestivum, assembly GCF_018294505.1. NCBI lineage: Eukaryota > Viridiplantae > Streptophyta > Magnoliopsida > Poales > Poaceae > Triticum > Triticum aestivum. The sequence continues at coordinate 787,812,956 of NC_057798.1, read as the reverse complement.
GTGAGTTGTTCCAGGGGCCGGCACGCGAGGGGGGGGGAGGGCATCGTGGCACGCCATCGTGTTTTCCTAGGACGGCGTCGTGTCAGATTGTTCCTCCCGTGTCTGTGATCGCACCATCCGTGTCAACGCCGGCGTAACCGCGCCCTGTCGGCGGAGCAAGAAGCCGACTTCACGGAGATCGACGAGGTGGCGGACAACACGTCCGTGTCGGCCATCTTCATCGAGGAGAAGTAGAACAAGGGAGGCCGCCACCCCTTGTGTCCAATGAAGGCCACCGCCGAGGCGACGTCGGCGTACACAACCGGTGTCTTACTCAGCGGCAAGCCACCGTCGTTCCCTTCCCCTCCCGCTGAAGCACATCCCGGTGATTCTACTCCGATGAGCAGCGCTGCCGAACATGGGGCGGCTTGCGCTGAAGCATATATCTCTGGGGCTCACGGCAGTCCGACGAGCGGGCTGCTAAACATGGGGAAGACAATGGAGATCCATGCGGCCGACCATACACTAGTCAAGGATATCCGTGTCGCGGGACCGGTAATCTGCCCGCGTCAACCGTAGTTTACCATAGTCAGGTATAGTCTTTAGTTAAATTTTTCAACATATAATGAATTTCGTTCGAATTATTTGAAATTCACTATATTTTTTAATTAATTTCATCCGGTTAATTTCAACAGCGGTTGAAATATATGCGGACAGCGTTGTATGAGCGGTCCTGCACAAGTGTCCGTTTGGAGATGCCCTAACCACCAACCCCTCGCTTGCGCCATCACCACGCGCAAACTTTTCTGGCTAGCCTCCCAAGAAACCCGTAACTATTGTGCATGCATGCTCCCCTGTCAATCCGTTCGCTGCAGCGAACCAACATGTGGTTGGATGGTTAGAGAGATTGTGGTATCCCCAGCCCACCAGGGTTCAAGTTCTGGTGCTCACATTATTCCTGGATTTATTTCAGGATTTTCAGCGATGTGCTTTCAGTGGGAGGAGACATTCTCTTCGATGACGAGGTGCGTACGGTGACTTCGTAAATTCCGAGATAACATGCCGGCTCGGTCTCTCGGAGGTGCTCATAGGGGTAAGGCATGCGTGTGTGCGTTCATAGGGGTGAGTGTATGCGCGTATGTATGAGCGCTTGCAACTGTACGGATGTTTAAAAAAAATCCGTTCGCTGCAGCGGAGAGTCAAAACGACCCCATATTAATTATTAGGAATTGGCTGTTGTATCCAGCTCAGGGTAGGAAGAAAATGGGCCCGTGATTTGGGTTGAGATCCTCTGCAGTACTGTACGGTGCTGTAGTGTGGATGACATGTGGGGCCGGGTTCATACGGCAGCTAGCAAACCCATTATCGTACGATTTTCTTTTAACACAACACAAGCTCTCATATACGCATGCATACATCCATCTTTATAAACGCACACCCTATTCTATAAGCACTTTCGAAAGACTAGGCCGGCATATCATCTTAAAATTTACGAAGTCGCCATAGGCACCTCATCATTGACGGTAACGTCTCCCCCACTGAATGCACATCACCGGAAATCCTGAAATAAATGCACGAATAAATGCGAGCAACAGGATTTGAACCCTAGTGGGCTGGGGATACCATAGTCCCTCTAACCATCCAACCACAGGTCGTTCGCTCGTATGGATCTTTAAAGTGAGTATAAATGCCGCAGAAAATGTGTCCTACGGTTGGCGCGGGCTGCGGCCGAACAGTAAAACAGTAATATTCGTTTTACGATTCGGCCTTGCATGGTCTCTTCGACCGTTTCTATTTTACCGTTCGGCCTTGCGGGCTCTGTTCAGCCGCATCCCGCGCCAGCCCTCAAACCAAAAAAACAAATTAGACAAATTGACCGTAATTGAGATAAATGGCTACAAATTCAAACAATCAAACATAGTTTGTGTGAAAATTAAAGATAGTTTTCATCCATGACCCAAAAGAACATCATGCAAAAGCCACCACCACCTCCATGACCATCATCATCATCACTCTCCACCACAACCGCCCAAGCCACCACCACCTCCATGACCATCTCATCATCATCATCACTCTCCACCACCGCCACCGAAGCCACCAGCCGTCGCCGCTTGCTTCCTTCTCTCCAAGATCTCCCTCCTTGCAATATCATGTCATTCTTTGGTGATGTCGTCCATCTCATTGCGGTTCATCGTCATGATCTTGTTCTCCTCTTGAATAAGCTTGCCCAAGGCCTTGTTCTCCTCGGCAATGGCTCTTCTCTGTTCAATGATGGCCTTGTGCAACCCCTCTTCCTTGAGTAATTGCCACTTTTCTTGCTTCTCTTGTGCCTTCTTGTCGGCCAACTCCTTCTTTGCCTCCAATGTCTTGGCCACCATCAACTCATTTGATTGCACCATGGCATCTATCTTGTCCTGCAAGCTTGATGCCTCAACTTCCCTCTTGATCTTGTCCTTGGCCTTCTTGTTTCCATCGAGCTTGTTCTTGTTTCTTGGGCCATCATCATCTTCACATCATCAACAACAACCTTGGTGAGTGAACCTCTCTCCGGTGGGGATTCTTTGTCAATCAACTTCCACTTCTCGCTATTTTGAAGGAATTTCCAGCAAAGCTCTAGTGTAAATGACTTGCCATTGGAAGCTTCCATGTCCTTGTACCTTTCTTGTGCAATTTTGTCCTACAAAATGAAAACAATGTCAAAATATGTCACATGCAACCACTCCAATGGCTACAAATCATTTGCACTACTTGGGACATGAAAACAAACTCACATAATGGGCTACAATGGTACCACTTAGAGGTGCATTGTGGACTTGCTCGAAGCAACCACTTCAACGGCTACAAATTAGCTTGATCACATCCCAACGACCTTGGAGTGACCTATAGGTGTGTGGCGTCCTCGAGTCATACTTTTCCATCATTCAGAAGAACTGGTTCTCTATCCTTTGCCAATACCGCTTGTCGGTTTGGTCGGTATCATGATATGATACTCAACCATCTCTTTCTTTATTTAATTTTATGGCACCTCGTTAAAATTGTCTAGTTGGAATGCATGATATTACTTATGATACTCCCATTACGGGCAGCCTAAGACTTTAGCAGCGGAGACGTCACTCTCAATCACACCTGAATCTATTATCAGCAAAGATAATAGAGTTATGATGGTTGAGATATTTGCAGTAAATGAAAGTGGTAATTACCTATGGCCGACTATTAGGCGGTGTCCGGCCGACCCAAACACTCGTCTGTTTTTATGTTATTTCATGGTAAATACATAATGTTTTTTCTTCTTTCTAAACCACACAAGTGTAATAGACAATTTATGTGTTCCCGAGTTCTCGTTGGGTCAATATATCCGCTATGTAGAACAAAAAAGAATTGTGTTTGGTGGCACGACCAAAATACATGCATGGAATTAGTAGTTACATAAGAATTATTTCTCCTAATTAACTTTAGAATACAAAAATTGTCCAAAATATTCGGGTTGTAGTATAATATTTGTTTGACGTAGATATGAGTTGTAGATGATGTTTGAATTAGGAAGCCACATTTTAATCTTTCAGTTTCTAGATAGTTTTCCTTGCTATGTTTTAAAACAAGGTTTAGCTTTCTGCCTTTCCTTGGGAATTACATGAAAAAAAATTATTTTTCAGTAGAAAAGAATCATTACACTTCAGATGATCCTCTGATCATTAAAATTTTCTCTTAGGCCAATCCTGAAAAATATCCATCATGTGTTCTTCATCTCAAATCCTTTAAAATATATAGAAGAGACAGCAAGGTGCTGGCATTGAATGAAGTGTTATTGTAATATGGTGTAGTTTGGTATTATGTAAATAGAGTCGAATTAATATGTAGTAGAACATAAATGGTTGCACTAGTTGTACAAACTCAAAAAGGGAGCAACTTCTACATATTAGTTACAACAATATAAATCCATACAAAACTTTTACACACATTAGTTTATGACTTGAAAACAAAGAATCAAGTGGTATCACGTCTTTGTTGATGGCCTTAAGCTACCATGTTTATGTCACTAAGGAATACATATTCATAATGAAGGTAGTTATCGCTTTTCATGCATTCTAATTAATAAGGAACTGCTTTTGCAAAACTAGGTACCTCATTGTGGTGGACGATGTATGGACAGTAGCAACATGGGATGCAATCAAATACAAGTTGCCAGAGAACAACCAAGGGAGCCGGATCATTGTGACCACTCGGATAGATACTGTGGCTGCAGCATGCAGTGGTGCTAGCAGTGTTAATGAAAATTGCGTTTATCGGATTAAGCCCCTCAGTTTGGAAGACTCCAAGAAGTTGTTCCTCAGCAGAGTATTTGGTCCCAAGGTTGCCTCTTGCCCCAAGGGTCTGGTAGTTGAAATGCACAAAATTTTGAAAAAATGTCGTGGACTTCCAATGGCAATTATTAGCATCGCAGGCCTCTTGGCAAGCTACCAATCATCGGAGAGCAAGGATATGTGGGAAAGAGTTCACAAGTCGATTGGTTCTCACATGGAGAGCCACCCTACCCTTGAGGGGATGAGGCAAATAGTTACTCTCAGCTATAACCACCTCCCTCATTACCTTAAGGGTTGCATGATGTACCTCAGCATTTTCCCAGAGGATTATGTCTTCGCCAAAGATCGTCTCCTGAAGAGATGGATAGCAGAAGGACTAGTTACTGAGGTCCGAGGTTTGACCTTAATGGAGGTTGCAGAAGCCCACTACAATGAGTTGGTGAGTAGAAGCATGATTGATCGGTCCAGTGATGTAGTCACCTTCTATGATGGGAGGTTGGAGATGTGCCGGGTGCACGACATGATGCTTGAGGTCATGGTGAACAAATCCCTGGAGTGTAACTTTGTTAGCCTAGTAGGTGGTCCATACAAAGGGGTGGCGTATGATAGGATTCGCCGCCTATCCATCCATGGTGGCGAAGAGATAGAGGGCTCTCCATCTAACAGAACTGCAGCATGTCTTAGTAAGAAAAATGGCATCGAGGGGGTGAAGATGGATCATGTCCGATCGTTGAGCCTATTTGGCCCCGATGATCACAGAATCGTGCTTGCTCGTTTAGGAAAGTTCGCCCTGCTCAGGGTGCTTGACCTGGAAGACTGCATGGGCCTAGAAAACAAGCATTTGAGACATGTCTGCCGGATGTACCTGCTAAGATTTTTGAGCATGAAAGGTACAAATATCGAGAAGATGCCTCCAGAAGTCGGTGACCTAGAGAATTTGGAGACCCTTGATCTACGTCACACGCTCCTGGAAGATCTACCAGAAACTGTGTCAAAGCTAGAGAAACTTGAACACCTGCAAATCAACAACAGGCGTTACTTTTACGGTGATAGTTGGACTGCACGCAAGGGCCTGCATAGGATGAAGGCACTACGGACGGTGAATGAAGTGGTTTTTAAATGTGATATCGATGCTGCAAAAGAGCTCGGTGAATTACAACAGTTGAGAGATTTACGTATGGCCATTGTCAGCGACCCCCCTAATGAGGAAGCTAAGAAAAAGCTTGCTAAGTCCCTGAGCAAGTTATATTCCCTCCGGTGGCTCAACATTAGTGACCGCGGTCCGGACAAGGATGTATTGAACTTTCTGCATAATGTCAAGCCGCACCCGCCGTACCTCCAGTATCTCAGGATCGGCTCCCACATTGACAAATTGCCCGAGTGGGTCGAGTTTCTGCATGATCTTGTCGAGCTTTCTGTTGCTTAGACATACTTTGGTGGTGACCAACTGTTCAGCCCAATATGTAATCTGCCCAAGCTGAAGTACTTAGACTTGGACGCGTATTGCTACGAGGATAAAGAGCTGGTTGCACAAGCTACCCAGAGCTTTCCGGCGCTCAAGGACCTGTACCTGAAATTTGAGAATGGAGCTGTGGAAGTTCTCCGATTTGAGGAAAGATCAATGGCAAAACTTGAGTCACTCAGAGTGAGATTCGCAACCACAGATTCTAAGAGCGTAACTGGCATCGAGCATTTGACAAGCCTTAAAGAGGTGCAGCTCATTGGTAGGAAAAACAACTCTTCATTGGACGATACAGTGGGGCAGCTAAAGGTACTAAATGCGAAGCGCCCAAATCAGCAGCTCAAGGTTGCAGTGAGATACGAGTGATCACTCTGTTTTGCCACTCTGCTTGCTTGCCGGAGGTTCATTATTTGTTTCACAAGTGTTGCTTATGCAGATTTTCTTAGAACCTGCTTGCTTTCCTACTGTCTTGGTGTGATTTGCTTCTTGTCCTGTTAGGCTGTTCCTCTGCAGTTTCAGAATTGTGTTTGTGAAAAGAATTGTTATTGCTGTGTAATAAAGCCGGAGTTTGCGGCAGAGATCGTTTGTGTTTTCTTGGACATTATCTTACCTTTCCAATGCATGTTTCCTAAATTCAGGTCCCTGTCTCGATCTCACCTTCATTTGTTTGACTCATTCACAAGCAAAGCTACTTGTTTTGTTTTTGGAAAGAGAGGGGGGGCGCAAGTTTGAAGGTTGGAGAGCCCATTGGCGGCGATGTTCATGGCAACGGCAGCGGGGAGGATGTGCTCGTCGCGAAAGGACCTTGCGCGAGCGCTTCCTAGCTGCCTTGGCACTCTTGCAGGAGAAAATTTTAATGATCAGAGGATCATCTGAAGTGTAATGATTCTTTTCTACTAAAAAAGATTTATTTTTCATGTAATTCCCAAAGAAAGGCAGAAAGCTAAACCTTGTTTTAAAACATAGCAAGGAAAACTATCTAGAAACTGAAAGATTAAAATGTGGCTTCCTAATTCAAACAACATCTACAACTCATATCTACGTCAAACAAATATTATACTACAACCCGAATTTTTTTGGACAATTTTTGTATTCTAAAGTTAATTAGGAGAAATAATTCTTATGTAACTACTAATTCCATGCATGTATTTTGTTCGTGCCACCAAACACAATTCTTTTTTGTCCTACACATGGCGGATATATTGACCCAACAAGAACTCGGGAACACATAAATTGTCTATTACACTTGTGTGGTTTAGAAAGAAGAAAAAACATTATGTATTTACCATGAAATAACATAAAAACAGACGAGTGTTTGGGTCGGCCGGACACCGCCTAATAGTCGGCCATAGGTAATTACCACTTTCATTTACTGCAAATATCTCAACCATCATAACTCTATTATCTTTGCTAATAATAGATTGAGGTGTGATTGAGAGTGACGTCTCCGCTGCTAAAGTCTTAGGCTACCCGTAATGGGAGTATCATAAGTAATATTATGCATTTCAACTAGACAATTTTAATGAGGCGTTATAAAATTAAATGAAGAAAGAGATGGTTGATTATCATATTATGATACTGTATCATATTAAATGATGTGCTACTATGTGTCTTGCATGATAATAAATGAAGTTATCTATGATATCAACATATGATACTATGCAATATGGATGTAGTATCCTATGCATGATACTATTATATGATACTCCCCGCTATGACAGCCTTATCAGTATTCTCTTACTACCACAACTTGTCGAATACAAATCAGGGTAAAATCCTTCCAAACAAAAACTTACTAGGTCGATCATGTTTTTCTTTTTGTTGAGGGGTACTAGGACGATCATGTATCATGTATCAGGTATCTATCCGGGTTTTCGCTAGGTGGGCTGAGCATCTCTAGCAGACCTCTTATATCGCGCCGAACTGTAAAATAACCGTTAGTTTACAGTTTTGCGCGAAAAAAGTGGCCCAAACAGACACCGTCTCGGCCGGCGGCCTTTAATTTTTTTGGGGGGCGCGGCAAATTCTCCCCCTCAACCTTTAGAAACACGGGGCAGGAAGCTGACCCGAGGGTGACCCCTATTGCTGGCGAGATTTGGCGGGATGGACATTTCCGCGCAACAGTTCCTGTTCTTCCTTCCCTCCACCGTCACTGATCTTCCTCCGGCCCCTGCGGACCACCTTCCCCGGCTCTATAGTGCCGCCATGGACACGTTCCAGCCGTCACCCGTCACCGTGGAAGGCATGGACGCACCAACAACCCTCAAGCAGATCTCGTCGCCAGCTGTGTTGCGCCCGCCGCCGTTCAAGCCTCCACTGCCCATCCCCGCAAGCGCCAGGGCAACTTCTTCATCCAGAGCGGCGCTCCCACAGCCGTTGCTGGGAATGCACGCGTGATCGCCGCCACTGCGAATCCGGTCCAGGCCATCCCCACCCAGCCGGTGAAGATGCGCAAGGTGGCGTGGGTGAAACGCAAGAAGGCGGCCAAAAAAGGTACTGTAAGCACCGCGCCACCACCTCCTCCGATCGCCACCGCAAGAGCTTCCCCGAGGACGCCCGCCAACGACGCTGTTGCCGTCACCCCGGAGGTGTTCGATGGAATGGGCGCAAGGTATGGAACTTTAATTTTCTTCTAGTCGTTTTCACTTCCCGCCATTGCGATTGTTCATGACTTGTGAGTGAAATTGCAGCGCCAGTTTGCACGATGTGACTACCGAGTTTGTGCACATGGTGGATGACAACTCCGTCGAGATTGATTAAGCCCCGATCGGTGATTACGGCTACAATGAGATGGATGGTGGTGTGGACGGTCACGGTGAGGAAGAAGATGAGGTGGTGAAGATTGGGGAGGGGGTGTTTGACCAAGCGCAAGCAAAAGTGCGCGCGAGATCTAAGAACTACACGCAATTGAAAGATCAAGTCTTGATCAAGGCTTGGGAATCTGTGTCTCTAGATGCGTGCACCGACACTGACCACACCGACAAGCGGTATTGGCAAAGGATAGAGAATCAGTTCTTCTGAATGATGGAAAAGTATGACTCGAGGATGCCACACACCAATAGGTCACTCCAAGGTCGTTGGGATGTGATCAAGCTGATTTGTAGTCGTTGGAGTGGTTGCTTCGAGCAAGTCCACAATGCACCTCTAAGTGGTACCATTGTAGCCCGAGTTTGTTTTCACGTCCCAAGTAGTGAAAATGATTTGTAGCCATTGGAGTGGTTGCATGTGACATACTTTGACATTGTTTTCATTTTGTAGGACAAAATTGCGCAAGAAAGGTACAAGGACATGGAAGCTTCCAATGGCAACCTTCAAAATAGCGAGAAGTGGAAGTTGATTGACAAATAATCCCCGCCAGAGAGAGGTTCACTCACCAAGGTTGATGGTGATGATGATGAAGATGATGATGGCGCGAGAAACAAGAACAAGCCCGATGGAAACAAGAAGGCCAAGGACAAGATCAAGAGGGAAGTGGAGGCATCAAGCTTGCAGGTCAAGATAGATGCCATGGTGCAATCAAATGAGTTGATGGTGGCCAAGACATTGGAGGCAAAGAAGGAGTTGGCGGACAAGAAGGCACAAGAGAAGCAAGAAAAGTGGCAATTACTCAAGGAAGAGGGGTTTCACAAGGCCACCATTGAACAGAGAAGAGCCATTGCCGAGGAGAACAAGGCCTTGGGCAAGCTTATTCAAGAGGAGAACAAGATCATTACGATGAACCGCAATGAGATGGACGACATCACCAAAGAATGACATGATATTGCAAGGAGGGAGATCTTGGAGAGAAGGAAGCAAGCGGCGACGGGTGGTGGTTTCGGTGGTGGTGGTGGAGAGTGATGATGATAATGAGATGGTCATGGAGGTGGTGGTGGCTTCGGCCGTGGTGGTGGAGAGTGATGATGATGATGGTCATGGAGGTGGTGGTGGCTTTTGCATGATGTTCTTTTGGGCAATGGATGAAAACTATGTTTAATTTTCACACAAACTATGTTTGATTGTTTGAATTTGTAGCCATTTATCGGAATTACGGTCAATTTGTCTAATATGTTTTTTTTTCGGTTTGAGGGCTGGCGCGGGCTGCGGCTGAATAGAGTCCGCAAGGCCGAACGGTAAAACAGAAACGGTCGAACAGACCATGCAAGGCCGAACCGTAAAACAAATATTACTGTTTTACTATTCGGCCGCAGCCCGCGCCAACCGTAGAACACGTTTTCTATGGCATATATACTCACTTTAAAGATCCGTACGATCGAACCACCTGTGGTTGGATGGTTAGAGGGACTATGGTATCCCTAGCCCATCAGGGTTCAAATCCTGTTGCTCGCATTTATTCTTGCATTTATTTCAGGATTTCCGGTGATGTGCATTCAGTGGGGAGACGTTACCGTCAACGATGAGATGCCTACGACGACTACGTAAATTTCAAGATGATATACCAACCCAGTCATTCAAAAGTGCTTATAGGATAGGATGTGCCTTTATAAAGATGAGTGTATGCACGTGTATATGAGCGTTTCCGTTACCTTAAAAGGAAGAAAATCGTACGATAATAGGTTTGCTAGCGATGGTCTAACAGGGTGCGAGCGGGAGGAAGGTGGCCTTCTCCCTACACACCCTACGCTGTGTTGGGAGAAGCAGCGTAATCTAGACGTGAAGAAATTGGTTGATATAAAAAAATCGGACCAGGACTTGGGCAAATCACGGGTGTTAGGATCCTCTACAGTAGCAGATCATGCAGTACAGTCACTGCTGTATGGACTCGGCTTCGCATGTCATCCACACTACATCTCATCCCAAATCACGGGCCCATTTTCTTCATACCCGGAGCTGGATACAACAATCAATTCCTAATAATTAATATGGGGTCGTTTTGACTCTCCCCTACAGCGAATGGATTTTTTTAAACATCAGTACAGATGCAAGCGCGCATATATACGCACATACACTCACCCTTATGGACGCACACACGCACGCCTTACCCCTATGAGCACCTTCAAGAGACCGAGCTGGCATGTTATCTCGAAATTTATAAAGTCACCGTAGGCGCCTTGTCATCGACGAGAATGTCTCCTCCCACTGGAAGCACATCGCCGAAAATCCTGAAATAAATTCAGAAATAATGCGTGCATCAGGACTTGAACCCTGGTGGGCTGACAATACCACAATCCCTTTAACTATTCAACCACATGTTGGTTCGCTGCAGCGAACGGATTGGCAAGGGAGCATGCATGCACAATAGTTACGGTTTTCCTGGGAGGCTAGCCAGAAAAGTTTGCGCATGGTGATGGCGCAAGCGAGGCGTTGGTGGTTAGGGCATCTCCAAACGGACACTTGTGCAGGACCGCTCATCCAACGTTGTCCGCATATATTTCAACCATTGTTGAAATTTACCGGATGAAATTAATTCAAATATGGTGAATTTCAAATAAACCGAACGAAATTCATTATATTTTGAAAAAATTAACTAAAGACTATACCTAACTATGGTAAACTACGGCTGACGCCGGCAGATATCCGTTCCCGCGACACGGATATCCTTGACTAGTCTATGGTCGGCCGCAGGGTTCTCCATTGTCTTCCCCATGTTTAGCAGCCCGCTCATCGGACTGCCGTGAGCCCCGGAGATATATGCTTCAGCACAAAGGGCGGCTCGCTTCCCCATGTTTGGCAGCGCCGATCATCGGAGTAGAACCACCGGGATGTGCTTCAGCGGGAGGGGAAGGGAACGACGGTGGCTTGCCACCGAGTAAGACACCGGTTGTGTACACCAACCTCGCCTCAGCGGTGGCCTTCATTGGACACAAGGGGCGACGGCCTCCCTTGTTCTACTTCTCCTCGATGAAGATGGCCGACATGGACGTGCTGTCCGCCGCCTCGTCGATCTCCGCGAAGTCGGCTTCTTGCTCCGCCGACAGGGCGCGGTTACGCCGACGTTGACACAGATGGTGCGATCACAGACACGTGAGGAACGATCTGACACGACGTCGTCCTAGGAAAACACGATGTCGTGCCACCATGCCCCCCCCCCCCCTCGCGTGCCGGCCTGGAACAACTCACCACTCCTCGGCGAGCTGGCTTGGAGCGGCGAGTTACCGAACGATGCAGCGGTTCGGAGTTTCTGCCTCCGTGGGCTGTCCTGCAACGGCCTTGAGCGTCGAGGGTGGTGGAGTAGGGAGTTTCCTGGCTCATATCTGGCGGGCTCGACGGACCAACCTGCTGGTTCGTATCCACTGTATAGCTACATGACTACGGGCAGCCGCAACTCCCTAGTTTCTCTCCGTTTTGCGGGAGAAAGTGCGTCCAGACCATCCTACGGATCAATGCAGGACCGCATTGGATGGCAGAACGCGTGTGGACTATGCTATTTAAACATATTCGGGTGGTTTGAGGGTCTGGGGATGCCCTTAACTATGCTTAATTAATTGTAGCACGATCCCTTTATACATTTGGAATACTTGATTTTCGTCAGACGTCCTATGCACCCAGGTGGAGGCACCTGGACGGAGGAAGTAGCTTTGTGCTGATACTCCCCGTTTTTCTTTGATTAGGATACCTCCTTTCTTGTTTAAAGCCAGTCAATAGTGGGCTTGTAGGCCGCTTATATGGCATTTTTACGTAAGTGAAACAGTGGTACATTGTAAAATGATGAAAGTAGGCTCTCATGCAAAAGTCTAGCTATATACCTGCTCCTAGGAAAAAAATATAATAAAAGAGAAAGATAGAAGTTCAAAAAAGTATTATTCTAACTAGTCATCAACCCGTGCTCCTGCACGGCTAGCATGCTTCAAAAAATAATTTTATACATGGATTGTCTTATAATTATTGCTTTCTTTGAATCTTGAAGAAATAGAAGTAGAACACATTTATATACATTTGCTACTTATTTTCGTAGCGTATACAATATTACATTTCCCTACTTCCCATTATGAATATACTCCGAAAAAAGTGTTGGAATTTTGTACTAAGCATTGTGCCACAAAAAAAGTGGTGACACACTTATATCTATTTAACGGCTCCTAACTCTAGTAGTTACTAAAAAATGAAAATGTTTGCTCTCTACAGAGCAGTTACTTCTTGCATCTAGTTGCTACTTATGTTGAAAATATTCCATAAAAAACATAGTGACCTACAACTATTCTCGGAGGAGTTAGTTCATGTGATCACTCTCAGCTCTATCTACACGTGCTCCCTCCCTCTCTATCAAGTGTCCGTGTGCGTGTCACACGCGCGCCCTCACACACAGATAAACCTATCCAACTAATTGCTACCTCATCAGCATGCCGGTGAGCTACATGCCTTGCTACGGGTCATGGTTCGGTTCAACCTATCCTTGGACAGTAACATTCTAGAAGCCATCCTTATATTTTGTAAATTTATCAAAGCTATAAGATCTCTTATCTTGGTTTCTACATTTTTGGAAATTGATCATATGACATCTCAATAGAGCCATTGGGAGAAGTAATGACGATGTTTTTCTTTGGTTAGAACTAATTTATAATTTTAATTAATTCAGCGTCCGCACAAATGTGTGCAATTATTCCATAAATATCTAAAATCCCAATATTAAATTTGATGCCGTCACTTCCGGAATCAGCGGGGCTCTGATGCATTGCAAAATTTAGCAATTTGATTTATTTAAATACATTAATTTAGCGACTTTTCTTTCACTACTACTAAGTTACATGTTTAACTAATTAAGTGCTCTCGCAATGTTATTCGGTTATTCTTTTAATATCAGCTATATGAAACTATAACAGCACACCCTCACTTCTGAAATTAGCTGGCCTCTGATGCAAGTTTCACACTTTTCATTTTTTGAAATTTTTTTTTGCAATTTTGATTTATTAATATATTCTAGGGTTTTTTTACATGTACTTGGAACATAGATTTAGATTTTTTTTCTACACCTTTTTTAGTACTTTTAGAAAACACTTTGTAAATCACATTAAAATTTGGGAGTATATATGTAAGTGTGATTTACAAATATATTGTTATAATATACACATATATGCATTGCCGTAGTGTGTGTGGTGATTTTTGGATGAGAAAATTAGTTCACATGCCTAGATGTACCCACAGCACACTTGGGTATATATTCCACATAGCTATGTCACCCATGCATGCGTAGTAGTGTAAGGGCATCTCCAGCCGCGCTCCCAACAGGCCCTCCCCAGGCGATTTTGCCGTGCCGGCGCCAAAAAAAGGCCCCAGTCGCGCCTCCAGAAGCCCGTTTTTCGCCGGCTCGGGCCAAAACTGGTGCCGGCGGACCCAGGCCGAACCCGGCGCCCTGGGGGGCGCTTGGGGAGTCGGCACAAACGAAAAGGCGCGTGGGCCCGCCCTGGAAGCGACCCGAGGGCCTTTTCCCGCCGTTTCTCGATGCTTTTCCTTCGCATCTCTCCCGCTCGCTCGCCTTCCTCCCGCCATTCTCTCCCTTTCTCCCGCCAAACCCCCTCCCGCTCGCTCGCCGCGAAGAAGCACGCCATGCCGCCAAAGAAGTATGCCATGCCGCGCGCGGCGGCATCCGCTACTGGCGCCGTGGCCCAGCCGAAGCAGAGGAAGCCGAGGGCGCCGCCATCGAAGCCACCGGGCCTGTCGAACGCCGAGTGGAGGGTGGAAGTTCAGCGGCGCGAAGCAGTCACCGCCGACAGGCGGAATAGGGCCATAGCCAAGAAGGCCCGCGACAACGCGGCGCGTGCCGCGGCGTCTTCCTCATCGGTCGACCAGGCGGGGATGAATCCCCCCGTCGTCAGCCACGCCCAGTACGCGCCCTGGGGACAGCAAGGCGCCGGATCTCCATGGGGTTCATCGTCGCCCGGCTACGCCGACGGCGACGCGCACGGTGGGTTCAACCCAAACGTGACCTTCCCTCATGGTCACCCCGCTACGCGCACGCCCTCGCCCGCCTTCGCCGGCGTGCAGTACCCTCCATACAACTACTCGCCGCCCGCCTCGTACGCGTCCACACCGACGCCCCATCTCTATCGCGGACCACTGCCCTTCTCGCACCTCGGCGATGCCGACGACACGGGAGCCGACATGGACGACATCATCGCGACAGGATCGACCGCGGCCGCCGCGTCTCCCGGGTTCGCCACGCAGGACGAGGTGGTGGACCTCAACGGCGACATGGAGGCCGAGCTCGGCTACGTATACGGCGACGACGCGCAGGAGCCCGAGGAGGACGAGGAGGATGAGGAGGAGGAGGAGGAGGAGGAGGAGCCGGCTCCTGCTCCGACGAAGGGGCGCCGGAAGAAGAAGAAGCGGGCGGCTAGGTCAGGCGAACCGCGCATCAAGTGGACGTTCAAGGAGGAGGAATGCCTCGCCGAAGCATGGAAAGTCATCTACCTCGACCCGACCACCGGCGCGAACCAGAGCTTGGACACGTACTGGGACCGCATCAAGGCCGAGTTCGACGAGCGGAAGCTCGTCGACCCCTACTTCAAAGGCGTCTACATGCAGCAAGGCGATGGCGAACCATTGGGGGCGTATCCAGTTGGCGTGCAACAAATGGCATGGAATCGTCGAGGAGGTCGCGGCTCGCCCGGAGAGCGGAGCCAGCGTTGAGGATCAGGTACGCACGCCGTTCGCCCGCATATCTTCGTCCCCTACGCCCGCCGCCAGCCAACTGTTTGCCCCTCCGCGCAGCTGCTGCGTATGTTCGCCATGTATCGGGGCGACAACCAAGACGCCGACTTCAAGCACCTCCACGTCTACAAGCGCATTGACAAGTGCGAGAAGTGGGCAAAAGTCCGGCGTGCCCTCGACAAGGCCAAGGAGACATACAAGCCAGACGCGACGACTCCGGGCGCGTCAGAGGGACGGCCGGACGGCCACAAATTGGCAAAGAAGGGGAAAAGCGCCGACGCGGCAACTGCGCGAGTGCAGGAGTCCATCGAGCATTGCCTCGCCGACGCCCAGGCCCGGGCCTTCCTGCGCGAAGAGAAGACCGAGGCGCGGTGGTCGTCGCTAATGAAGAACAACGCCATCAAGCTCGACCTGCTCCGGACGAACGTCGCCGCGAAGAAGAGGAACACCAACATGGCTTTTTTGATGAGCGGGGCGGACATGCTCCAGAGCAACGACGAGAAGCTCAAGGCGTGGTACCTGGTGCAGCGCGGCCTCATCCTGAACGAGCTGCCGACGGCAACGCCGACGACGCCGACGACGCCCACGACCGCACGGACGTCAAGCCCGAACAACACTTCCTCTACATCGCCGCTCAGCAGTGCCGAAGCCGCGCCGACGCAGCCCTGCGCCGAAGCAGCCCCGTCACCGACGACCCCGCGCACGCCGACTACGACAACGCCTGGAGCCGACCCCGCCGAGTGAATCGTTGCACGGCGGCGCTCTGTTTTTTGTAACGCCAGACTACGTCCGTCCGATCGCCGGATTTGCGGCGTCTTTTGAGAGCGGGAACAACCAAGTTTGAATTTCTCGCATCCTGGGGCCGGCGCGTGGGGGCGTGACTGGGAGCTAGGTCGCCCCCAGGGGCCGAACTAGCGCCGGCACGCCCCCAGGCCGCTCTATTTAGGCTCCCTGGGGGGCCGAACGGCTGGAGATGCCCTAACACAAATGGACTCATTCTTAATGGACCAATGCATGCGTACGTTGATGAAAAAAATATTTTTAATTTGCTAGGTGATCTTACTTTGCACGTTACCTAGTGTAAAACTAATGGACTCTTGGGCCGATCCAATTTTCCTTGTAACATACGGACTGCGACCCTTAAAAAATTGTATAGACAATTAAATAGATAAAATTCTCAATCTAATTTAATCCTACACGTACAATTAAGATCTAATGGTTGTTGTAGATAGTTTTGTAGGATTAACGTGGAGGCTCAAATGGTGCCTCCAATTAGTAAATATAAGATAAGATATAAGATAGCTGAACTTATTGTATGATTAACTACACATAATGATGTTGCATAACATGGCAGCTGCATATAGCCAACATCTCACTATACTATTAACCATGGGACGTGGAGTTATTGAGCTCGAGTACAAATGGACTCGTTATCTGGGCGGTTCGTCATAGCATCGGGATACGACGGGATCCACTCAATTGGCTATGTCACGTGCGCCGTGAACCCTGGGTGGTGGGCCATGTTAGTGACGGAGCTAGAACGCCGTGGACGGATCGAAGCAGAGCCGTGGCACATGACGTTATGTCCTTCCTGATCCTCCGCCCAGGAAACTTGCTTTCTGGTTACCGGGACAGGCACCGAGTAAATGCAGGGATGGTGAGCTCGCTAGGGTTGTCTCGTACCTCCGCCGCCTGGATTTTTTTTTTAGAGTTCCGCCGCCTGGATTAGTCACTTGCAGAAGCGGCGGAGTTCATCTGCGATTCTCGTGCGCGATGAGGGCTGATCGAAACGGCCAAAAATTGAGTTCCTTATGCTGCCGATTAAGAGGTGAGCAATCTGTCCATTTTTTTTTGTTTTTTCTGGTGCGTGATTTTTGGGTGGTGCTCACTAAGACGAAAGCCTCCGTTTCCAATCTGTGTACCTAGGACCACCGTGCTTGAAGAGGTGAACGGCATCAATATTCTGATGCAGCCGCAATACTACCCAGTGTTGCACCTATGGTGGAGATGAGTGCGGATGTCCAGATCTGTTCGGTTGAAGGGGCGGCGGATGGAGGCCGGGAAGGTTCAGAGCACTATTAGACAGATCAACCAAATAGCTCTTGGGTGGAAAAGAAGGTATGTCAGTTCTGCAGAACCACAAATTTTGTGCAACCAAATTATGATTATTCAGCAGAAAAAGTGATTTAGGCGCCCTCTGTTTGTAGAGATGGGGGCTAAAGCACTTGGGTGGCCTTTCAAGTGCACTCTGGTTTGAAACAATCAGAGCATGCAAATTGTGTAAGGGAGTGGGTGCCTATGTTGGTACTGACTGAACTGCTAGGTGTGTGGCCCTGTAAATACGGATGCAGGACTGACTCATCTATTAGTACAAGCTTCAGAAATTCAGAACTAGAATAAGCTGGGCAGCGACATTGCATGATTTTGTGGTTTGAAGTAATTAACATGTTGCTGCTAGTGTGTGAAATCAGGAAATTGTTATTAATAAAGTTGTACAAGATGTGATTTGGCTATGTTGATTCTGCAGCTAAACCAAAAGTAGAAGATCAGGGTGCTTGCAAATGTTTACTAGCGCTGTGTGTAAAACTATCCATCATATTCATATCTGTTTGTGGGATTTTCTTGGTTGCAGAGTGACGATAGGTGCTGCTGCGCCGGGAAGGACACCATGTCCTAACCGGACTACTGCTATGGAGAAGGCTATCCGTGGTTTGCCGATAATCCAGGTTTTGCACTATTCGCCGGCGACAGGGAGACAAAAAGGACTACGTGCCCAGACCGCGGAGATGTACCATAGCAAGACCCGGTCGATGCAAGAACTGTGGAGTCGAAGGTCACCAGCGGAACAATTGCAACAAAGCAGCGGAGCTATGTCTGAAAGAGAGTTGACTGAAATAGTAGGGATGTACATGGGACAGTACCTGCATGGTTAGGATAAATGGTGTATGTGTATGACAATTTGCAGATAATGCAGACTGTTTGTTGTAGGTTGTATCCTCATGCTGAAGCTGCAAATTTCCTTTGCATGTGTTGATACAAGTGTGTCTAATGAATTTCTTGATACTACTTCCTGAGTGGAACTAGTCTGAATAAATAGAATGTGGTCTGAATAAACTGTACTGAATCTACTGTGAGTTGGTCTGGGTTTTGATCTGGAGAATTATGATGTGGGTGGGCGTTGATAGTTATACCTCCAGAATTATGTTTTGGTACTGTATTAGAGTTTGTTTGGTAAATTAAAAGACTGCACTTGTAGCTGAATGGTTACAACAGTTCATTGCATATTAGTATACGTTCATAGCTGTCTGCAGATAGGTGTCTAATCCAAAATTCTAGTGCGGCGGACAAGGCATATGCACGAGTTCAAATTGTGGACATGAGCGAAAAAATTGATGCCTACGTATGGATAAGAGTTGGGAGAGGGACAACTGAACGTATTGGCCGCTCCATTCATGTATTCAGCAGTCTAGATTTTCTTCTGAGACAATTCAGCAGTTTTAGATCGGTCAGTGCAACAGTTGGGAACAATAAATGGGCTCTAACATCGCCGTTCGTCCAGAATCTCGGATTTGACGGGCCATAATGTGTGCTTCCGTCAGAGCGGTAACAACATGACTGACGGCATCGTCTGTGATGTGGGTCATCAGGCCTGGTAACGAAAAGAATACTTGGACCCTCACGTGATGGGTCCACGATCTCAAGGAGACTGAACGGGGATGATTCCGCGAGCATATGTGCTCGAGCGCAGAACAGGACTTTCGATTAACCATGCTCTTATAAAGCTCAATTCCAAAATCTTTCCAACCAAGATAGATGATGAGTGATGAAATAAATTTCATAGTTTGCAAATATTTAATTAGGACGCTTATTTTTCTCAAAAAGTTATATTTACTGATGCATTAATTACAGCTCATGCATACAGGACTACTAAATGACCAAAAAAAATATATGAATTGGTGAGTTTTCTCTTGATCCTTGCATGCAGTTATTTATGCACCTTAAAATCTGAACCTTTTTTTGCGAGAAAACTTCTGATCTATTCACCATCTGTCAATATAGTACAGAGACAGTAGAAGTAAAAAAAATACATCTAGGTCTGTAGACAACCTAGCGATGACTACAAACACTAAAGCGAGCCGTAGGTCCGCCGCCGTCATCGCTCCTCCCTCATCAGAGTCGGGCAAACCTTATTGTAGTAGACAACGGGAAGTCATTGTGCTAAGGCGCCTATAGGACTAGCGCACGAGAACAACAACTGCCGCCAATGAAAAAAAGTGTAGATCAGAAGAATCTAACCTGTAGACACACATACGCAGACAAACGAAGATCGGATCCAATTGGATCCACCAAAGACAAAGGTCGACCGAATCCCACTAGATCCATCAGAGAGGAAACTCCACACGCGCTCCAGCGACGCTAGAAGCATCGTCGGAACGGGGGGCTGGCGAGGAGAATCTTACTCCATCTTCAAGAAGCGGCCTCCGCATGGTTTCCCAAGCTTCGCACAAACCCCAACAATACTAGAAGAGACATTTAAAAACGGAGCCCTCTCGACATCAAGGGCCGGGATCCACCATGCCTCGATGGTCCTAGGACCCTATAGGAGGAGAGGCAGACCGGCGATGGTGTGCCTACATGGTCCTAGGGCCGTAGGAGAAGAGGAGGATTGGCGGCGGTGCTGGCAAGAGGCAGAGGAAACCCTAGCGGAGAGCCCATATGTAGCATGTACGAAGGGGTCAGTGGCGGAGATAGAAGTAGGTGACGCATGGGGCTGTGCTATGTTGAGTGATAAACTTCTATGATTTCTGTACTTTGAATGAAGGAAATTATAAGGAAAGTTGTCACTAGGCCTGGGGCTATAGCCCTAGTTGCCCCAGGCCTGTCTCCACCACTGGAAGGGGTGATGGTAAGTAGTAGAATTGAAACTTATGAAACGGAAAAACAATTTTTTTGGATGAGCTCTATAAACGGGAAAGAAGGGAGTTGTGTAGCGTTACTGATCGAGCGAAAAGAGCCACGTGTCACCTAGAGGGCTTTCCAACGGGGAAGATTTGGCAACTGGATCTGGGGACAAACATTTCTGGTCATTTGATTGAGCGGGGCTAGGATTGCGAAAAATGGGAGAAGCTCATTATATATAAGTTGAACATGAACTACAGAAAAGAAATAAACAAAGCATGCCTCATAGCTAGAACCCAACGGTTTTGCATCTCACATCCTCCTACCGCCGGCCCCGCCTCCGATGGCCTTTGGGCCGTGGAGGTTCAGAGGATCTCGGCCCCCCGCCGGCGGGAGGGATCCCATTTTAATTTTTGTTTGGTTCAATGTCTTGGTTGGAGCTGTGTGGCAGTGGCGATGTCCTTCAGTAGAAATAATGTCTCCCACATCCTACCCCCGCCTCGATGATGTGAATAGTGTCGTCGGAGGATGTGTGGAAGTATGTCTCCATCGGATGTCGCGGAATTCGATCGGTGCTGGTCTTCAGTGGATCTATTTGGATCCAGATTTTGTTTGTCTTCTTTCGTGTGGTTACAGGTTTGATCTTTCCATTCTATAACTCTCTTCATCGGCGATGGTTGTTGCTCTTGTGCGTCGGTACTTTGGGGCCTTAGCACAACGACTTCCTGACTATCTACTACAACAAGGTTTGTCCGGCTCCAGTGAGGGAGGGGCGATGAGGGCGGCACACCTTCGGCTCGCTCCAGCGCTTGTAGTCATAACTAGATGCTCCATGGATGTGGTTGTAATTTTTTTTTACCTCTAGTGTTCTATGTACTGCCATGATTTATGAGTAAATTGAAAATTTTTCTCGCAAAAAAAAGAGATTGTGAACTAACAAATTCTCAGACACCTGATAATTAAAAATACCAATACCCTTGTAGGGTAATTAGTGTGGGTAATCTAATCGCAATTATATCTAGATCCCACCAAATGAGTTTGGCTTACATTTAATTTTTCGGGATTGCTAAATCTCAGTTGACTTTAATCAAGCCTCTGTCGATGCTATATTCATGGGATCTTACGTGATGTGGGCAAAAAAATAAATAGATTTTTTATTTTTATTTTCTGTTGCTTGACTAAAACTTTGTTAAATCTTAGTGGACTGGGATCTAACCACACCTATGTTTTTCTTCCTTGATTAACATGAAACTTCCTGAGTGTCTTAAATAGACAGACTGATAGATTCAAACACACAAAAAAAATCACAAACCGATAGATCGATATATATAGGCAGTTTGTGAGTGTATTTACCTCATGTCCTTCAGAATCTCCTTGAGCATGTTAGTGAGGTCGTCTTCATCCTTGTTGTCGATGTCATCTAGGGGTTCTTCTTCCTTGATACCTTGCGCGTTATCTACTTTTGGCTTCACGATTTGGCGAAGCATGCGCCTCAGCAGTCCCTCCATATCCTTTGTGCCGCGGAACGCCTGGGACACGGAAACTTGTGCTTGGCGTTGGAAGTCCGCCTCCAGCTGCTGGCACACCTCCATCGCCAGTGTAGTCTTCCCGAGCTCCCCGAACCCCACGATGGAGAACACCTTGGGCTTCATGTCACGCTCACTGTTAATCACAGCCTTAACCATCGTGGCCAGTTCGGTAGCCTGCTCCGTGATGCCCACGAGATGGTCACGGTCGTTTGCTGCCAGGCTGCGCGCATGGCGGAGCACTGGCGCAGAGGTAGAAGGAGATGTAGAGCGGCTCAGCGCCTTACGGCTGACGCCGTAACGCGCATCACGCTCACTGATCACGACAGCACGGGCGCGGAGCTCCTGGATCTCACGAGCCAGCCGACGGCGAGTGAAGAGCGTCGTGAGGATGCGCTTGGACCAGACGAGAAAGCCGTCTCTCGGCCGGCACCGGATGCGGAGGATGTAAAGGTGAACACAATCCTCCGCGTCGTATGCGAGCTCGCGAACCTGCTTCATCCACGCCCGGATGAAGTGGTCCACGGCGCCCTCGTCGGCATCGGACAGCATGCGGAGGATGGCGTTCATGGTGTCCAGCTCGTCCCTGAGCTCAGCCACCTGGCCGGCTACATCGCGGAGCTGCCGGTACTCCTCCCCCACCAGCTGCCCGACGATGGACACAATCTGCGTCGTCCCCTCCATTCTCCCCGGCTCTCCCTTGGCTCTCTTGACTCTCTCGAAGGGTGAGTGGCTGGATCGGAGATGCACAGTTTTGTGGTGTGGTTCATTTATTTTTTAGAAGAACAGGGAGGCAGATGCTCATTTATCAGGTGAGCTGTTTTACGGTGATTGGGTGAGTACTTGGAGTACTTAGCAGTACTTACATGTCTGATCACGTCTGATTTTTATTAGCCGTCAGATCTTGCGGGGAATTTTAATTGATTAAATTTAATATGTTAATTGCGATAAGGGCATAATGGTCCAGGGGAAATATCTTTTCTTGAACCGATCACCCTTGGACCAGATCCATGTCTACTCGATCCAGTTCAGAATCCTCCTCCGATCTATTCGTCGCCGCTCGCCGCTCCTGACCTTCTCCGTCCTCGACCTGCCCGGCGAGAGGAATAAATTCATCGTCCTCGTCCTCCACCCAACCAACCCCAGCCCCCCACGCCGTCACCGAAGAAGAAGAAGGCCGGATCTGCGCCGGCTGAATCGGCGGCGACCGCGGCGGGCGATCCCATCTCTTCGCGCGTACCATCCTTAAGGTATGAATTCGGCTTGGCGTTCTGCTCGTTCTCTTGGCCGTTGCGCCCCTCCACCGTGCATGCAGTACAACCTCAACCCCACAAGATCCGGGTACTGACTAGAACAACGAATGGAAAGCTTCATCGTGGCATAGTTTCTCTTGAGCTAATCGCATCATGTTTGTTTAAGTAAGATGTTGACGTTTGAGATGAGATATACTAAAGGAAGATGAGATACTGGTTCCATCGTTCACTTAATTTAGTTTATTAAAGTCATCATCACTTTAGGTTTGCATAGCGCATGAAATATAGTTTAAAGGAAGATGAGATACTACTTGGTGGACGTTGATGATTGGTTTCCCTCACATGTCAAACCAGCAAAGTCTTTTCCATTCACTTGTCTTTGCCTATGAGCTATTTTGCACCTGCAACATTGATAAACAGAAAGATGTTGATGATTGGTTTCCCTCACATGTCATATGCAGGAAGACATGGCGTATGCAAGTGATGAGAGTATGTTCGAGTATGTAAATGTTGTCAGCAAGATGTTTGATAGTGAGGCTGAAGGCTATGAATTCTACAACAAATATGCTCTTGAAAAAGGTTTTAGTGTGAGGAAAAGCTACGTTGAGTGGGACGGATCCAACAAATACATAATTTTAAGGAAAATTGTGTGTAGTCGTCAAGGGTTTCGCGAACATAAGCACATGAAAAGAAAGATGGAAGATAGAAAGAGGAGGCCACGAAGTTTAACTCGTGTTGGGTGTAATGCTAAATTGGTCATTACAAGACAGGAGGAAACCGGTCCGTGGTTTGTCAAGGATTTCATCGATGAGCACAGCCATCCTCTAGCCCCATGGGATCTTTCTTGTCTGCTGCGTTCGCACAGACGAATTAGCGATGAGCAGAAAGCGGACATTGCAGACATGGAAAAATTTGGGATCCGTAAATACCGTATTATGGATATTTTGTGCTTTCAATACGGTGGATTTTATAAGGTTGGATGCATAAAGAGGGACGTTTACAATTTCTGCCATGCTAATAAGCAGGAAACAATCAGTGTCGGTGATGCTAAAACGGTGATCATGCACATGATGGCGAGGCGAGAGCGAGATGTGGATTTTTTCTTCAAGTACTTGGTAGATGAGCATGGCCATCTGAAGGGACTGTTCTGGGCTGATAGTTAATCGTGACTTGACTACGAGGCTTTCGGAGACGTCATTGTTTTTGATAGCACATACAGAACCAATAAATACAATCTGCCATTCGTGCCTTTTGTCGGGTTGAATCACCACCACAGCACTGTTATATTTGGCTGTGGTATAATTTCTCATGAAACAAGCCAGGCATACGAGTGGATGTTGCGGACCTTTTCTGATTGCATGGCACAGAAGCATCTGATATATGTGATCACAGATGGGGACCTTGCAATGCAGAGAGCAATAAGGGTGGTCTGGCCAGACTCAAACCATAGACTATGTATATGGCACATTCAGCAGAACATTGTACGCCATCTGCATGATGACGACGTAAAGGAGGAATTCAGATCTTTCATTTATGATACTTCTTCCACTGAAGAGCATGAGATAAAATGGATACAATTCTTACAACGGAATAAAGTAACCAGTGAGGAGTCTTGGCTGCATCAGATGTATCAGATGAGAAAGTTGTGGTGTGCTCCATATCTTGAGGGCCGTTGTTTCCTAGGATTGAGCAGCAATCAAAGGAGTGAGAGCTTGAACTCTGTGCTACATACGCATCTTGAGGGTAAGATGTCGTTGTTTGAAATGCTAGAGCACTATGAGCGTTGCCTTGCGTCGCGACGGATTAACGAAGCTCTCCATGACGTCGAAGCCTTGCAGTCCGTTCCATTTACAGAGGAAAATGCTTCGCCGCTTGAGAAACACGCCGCAACAGTTTTCACACCTAGGGTCTTTAAGATGGTCTTATGGAGCATAGATGTTGTCAGCAAATGTCAGATTAGAGAGATACTAGATGGATCAGAAGATTCCACTTATGTTGTGTCCAAGCAGGAAAGAATGGATAAAAAGTTTGGAGTGCGCATTGAAGAGCAAGGAGGTCTTTTGCACAGGGTGAGTTGTTCTTGCCGTAAGCTGGAATGCGCAGGCACACCATGTTCCCACATTTTTTACATATTGGGGATTTTAAAACAAACAATTCTGCCTGGTTGTTGCGTTCCCACTAGGTGGACTATGAATGCAAAATGTGCATACGAACCTACCAGAAAAAACCAGATGTATGACTATTCGCTAAGCCTGCAGAGGTACCGCGAGTTGCGGAATTGTAGTCACGCCGCAAGTTTCCAGGCATGCCACTCTGATGAGGACTATCACCGTCTAAAGATGCTTTTGCAAGCACAACATCATGGCAAGCAATCAAGTTTTGAACTAGCTGCCAGCAAGGAGTCAACTAATGCTCCACATAACAGCATTAGGTTTGGCCCGTTGATGCCGCACTCGCAGAAAGTTGATAAGGTTCTGGATCCCGTGCATGTGCCAGGACGAGGTGCACCGAAGAAAAGGCTGCAGGCAAAGACAAAGAAGTCAAGATCACAGAATATATATGTGGCTATTGCAAGAAACCAGGTCACAATTGACGTAATGCGCTATATTGCTAGAGGTACGAAATATCTTCATATTTTTTTTGCATGTGTATTACTCATAATTGATCTCCATGTGATTTATTCTATTCTTCTGTGTAGGATCTCGAGGCTGAACTGTGATATCTACATACAGCATGAACCGACGATGAGCCAGAGAAAGTCGTGTGCCATTCAGCTTTGTGTGACGTGGTCTTTACATTCTATTTCATCGTGACAGTAATTTAGTGAAGTGCGGTTGTACTGCCATGTTACTGTATTAGTTCGACATCTTTCGTTTCCACTTTCTGTGTGTATCATATGATGTCCAACTTTAAGAATGATGATGTATTTCGACAAATTGGGCACTATGATTCTTCACCCTTACTATGGTTGTCATGCATATTCATAATCATCATGCATATTCTTCATTTACAGAGCAATAATGACTGACGTATTTTTTAAATAAGCGGGGCCCACTCGGGTGTGCATGGAAATCTTTGAAAAACCTCCATGCACGTTCATCTTCGCTGCATGCAAATCGGGCGGTAGCCGCTGTGCCAGTAGCTTTCAAGTCCTTGATGAATCACTATTCACATGCAGGTCCCCGACTCTTGCATGCAGGTCCCCGACTCTTGCATGCAGGTCCCCTTGAGGCATAGACCGATGTTTTCAGCAGTCAGTCTAGAGGGCATTATAAATTCAAAAAAATACAAAAACTTGGAAACCTAGTTTTGTTTGTGGAAGAGATCATGTGTGCCAAAACTGAGGTGATTTGGAGGTGGTCGAAAAAATGCCCGCATTCCCGGAGGGACCATTTGGTCTAACTTAAGCCATTTTTTGAAAAAACGTGAATTTTTCCACCACCTCCAAATCACCCAAATTTTCTTGTATATGGTCACCCACATGTGCAAAACATGTGTATGCAAGAAAATTTTGAAAAAAA